>NC_080728.1:12552500-12852500 GCF_019097595.1 Hemibagrus wyckioides | reverse complement strand
TGCCAGCGTTGGCAGTCCTAAGTGTCTGGGACTGACTGCATTACTCCAGCCGGCAGCTATCAATAAAATATTTCTTCTGAGCAGAGACTCAGTGGCACTACAGGGTCCATAAGAAATGCAAGGGGGGGACCAAAATGATGCACATCGTCTTTATATAACCAATCTGGACTTTAATGCATCTTTACTCACCTGTCAGTCACAATGTTTGTCAATTCAGAAAGCAGAAGAACTTACACTAGCATTCAGATCCACCATAACGCCATGTTTACTGGGTGTGGCTCTGGAGGGGACATTAAACAGTGGGGATGTGTTTGGATTTTATCTTCACGGGCTATATTTTTAACGTGTCTTAAGCTCAACTGCATGGTTGTTTTCCAGGTTACAATGCTAATGTGTTTGAAACCCGGTGATGCCACAGCACTCTGTATCCATGCTCTCTGAGCGGGAGGAATAGTATAGTCTCTCTCCCCTGTCAATCACAGCAATGCTAGCCAACACTCAAGTATGTGGAAGAGGGCAGACATATTTTTGTGTCTTGTAATTGACTAAGTAAAGTCTGTCTGTCTGTTCTGAGTGTGCTAGGCTATCCTGTGATGCAGCATGAGCAGCTTTAAAGATGATTGCTGCTTCGCATGTCTTTTAGGGAGCATGTGTTGACCGTATCCCCTTCCTGGTTGATAGCTACGGGAGAGCCGGCTGATTTTTAGGGACAGCGACCCCATATAATGGCGTACGTTTCCTGTGACCCAAGCATCAGCCATCCATGTTTTTCTACCCCATTAGATCTAGTTTAAAAATTCACAATGATTTACTGTAAGAAAGTGCACAGTCCACAGAACTGTCCAACTCGTACTCCTTCACTGTAGGGTAAAATAGTTACTTCAATATTTACACAAATGAATGGAAACTCACACATGGTGCTTTGTTTTTTTTTTTTTTTGCTTTCATGAATCACTGACAGTAAGTGTGGACTCAGCTGCACATTACTTCAGTCATTCGACGAAGATTAAAAGTGCTGAAATCGACGTGTCTGAATTACGCACACATCGCTATCATGCTATTCCAGGATATATGACTTTGCCCTAGTAATATGATGCATTTCACCTAATATTTTAATGAGTGTGAAGCCTTTTTTAGGAATGGGTGTGTCATCAGTGCTTCAGGTGTCCTAGATGTTGAACATTCTTTTTAGTCCATATAACATGCAGCTATATGTAGTCTAATAAGCTTGCACTATGACTATATGGTCATGTAGCGGCTTGCATTAATATTCACCCCACCGCCTCCTTTTATTCATTTTTTTTTTTTTTTTTTTTTTTTAAAGTAGATCATTTGTTAAACCTCGAGGTGGCAAATGCTCCTGTAAAGTTTTTCAGTCTAGCATGACAGTCATGGGTGGTTTTCTGCATCACTTCACTAGCATACAGCCTACAATATGTGTTTAAATCCTGGGCATGTACTGGGAACTAAAAATATCTCATGAATATGTGCTGCATATGCATGATATTGGGATCGGGTTGGAAGCACTGCTTATCAAGTCTGCTGTTAAATGTGTTCAACAGGATCTCCAAATTGTAATAGATGTAGATAGTTTGTTTTAATTATTTTCACAAATATTCCCTGACTCAGTTGTATCTCTGTAGACCTCCATGATGTTCAGTAAAAATCTTGCAAGAACATTTGTAGTATAATAAAAAGACCAGGGCGATGCTTCACGATGAACGGAAAGCGGATCAATGAACGGTTTCTTTATATCTCCTCAATCACAGATTGGAAATAAAGAGCTTGCAGAAGTAAACAGATTGAAATGCCTTTACAGCTCATGTCTCCATCTGAACTGCAACTCTTAATGAGCTTTCGAGTAGTACCAAACATTTTTTTTATTTTGTACCTCAGCCAAATCTGTAGTTTGTGTTTGTACACACGCAGACCGTCTGTCTCTTGCTTAATCAGGATGTCTTGTGTTCCTACAGATTCATGGCCACTAATGACTTGATGTCAGAGCTGCAGAAGGACTCCATCAAGCTGGATGACGACAGCGAGAGGAAAGTGGTCAAGATGATCCTCAAACTTCTGGAAGACAAAAACGGAGAAGTTCAGAACCTGGCAGTGAAATGGTACTGGCAGGATTGTGCTGGTAGAATGTTTTTTTACATGCAACAAATATACATATATACATGAAAACAATTCTTGCCCACAAAAACATCCACAGTGGATCTTTAACAGGGTTGTTACATTCATGTACTGGAGCTAGTTTTAGTTGTAAGTATGTCTGAAACACCAGGATGAAAGAATGCTCACTGTGTTGCCAGTTTATGTCCTCACCATGACTGCATGTTAGCTTTTTTTTTTTAAGGATTTCGACTGTCAGGGAAATCGCAGCTCCATGAGACTACAGCTGTGTAAAATGTAGATGATTGACAGAGCAGAGTGGTTTAGGGCTAAGCATCAGAGTAAATTTGCCTTCATTTACATTCATTAACATAATCCTGAGAAAATCGCAGTGGATCAACCGTTTATTTTCCATTTCTTGTCACAAAAAAAAAAAAAAAAATACAGGGGAAAAGAATATAACTCTATACAGACTTGGAAAAAGTTTGCACTTCGTATGCAGTGATTATCATGACTGTAAGTGTGTGCTACTGGTTTCTGTAAGAAGCTTTTTACCTTTCGGATGAAAGTTGTTACTAGATGAAGGTCTTGTATTAGAGGAGGGAGATCTTTTAGAACCAGGCACCAGTTAGAAGCCAGGACCTTGGATGTGGATGTGTTTGTAGTGCAGCAGGATTCACATCTAGACCTACAGCATCGACATGCATCACATCACTGAGAAGTGCATTATGTTTAAGCATGCACACCCGATATAATGCTCTGGGAAAAGTTGATAGCAAGTAGGATGTACAGCTCTGGAAAAAAAAAAAATGAGACCACTGTCCAAATTTCCAGATTTGAACCCTATTGAAAACCTCTGGAATGTCATCAAGAGGAAGATGGACGGTCACAAACCATCAAAAAGAGTGGTATAAAGTAACCCAACAGCAATGTGGAAAAACTGGTGGAGAGCACGAAGCTAAAAGGCGTGCACATCGGGGTTATTCCACCAAATACTGATTTCTTAATGATATTTATCCAAAGCATTAACACAATTAGTTTACAAATGATTTGCATTTTGTTTTATTTGAGTTATTAAAGCTCTGCAAATACTGCATGATCTTGGGTTATTTTTATGTGTTGTCATTTCCTTTAAATATACACTCTAAATAACAATAGTTATATTTTGAATTTAGGAGAAATATTGTTAGCAGTTTACAAAAAATGACACGAAACTGTTCATCTCACCAATACATGAACCTGGAAGAAAAATACATAAGAAACTCATTATTTTGCAGTGGACTCTTATTTTTTTTTTTCCAGAGCTGTATACTTTGTCCAGCAGATACCTAAAGCTCAGGCTGTGATTTGTCCACTTCTCTAATTAGTTCAGAGATAATTAAATGAATAATGAACTATTTAACTCAGTCATAAATTACTGTTTCCTAATCCTGCACTGATTTCAGCTCATAAAGTACAAGGCATTGTTGAGCACAAAGAAAAACACACTTGTCTCTAGAAAATAGGCACGGATATAAACCCTTGTGCTTACTAAATAAAGTCTGTTTATGGGCTGTCGTTAAAATGTTGGTGATTTGTGTCGTAGTTTGGGACCACTCGTGAGCAAAGTGAAGGAGTACCAGGTCGAGACGATCGTGGATACGCTGTGCACGAACATGCTGTCAGATAAAGAGCAGCTTCGAGACATTTCCAGCATCGGTCTAAAGACGGTGATTGGGGAGCTCCCACCAGCATCTAGCGGTAATCTTCCTGAAACCCCTGCATTCTGAGATTTTCTCTCCTAAGACACAGCATTCTTAAGTGCGGTCACATTCAGACAGTTTTCTGTTCCCCCCCCACAGGGTCTGCCCTTGCTGCCAGTGTTTGTAAAAAGATAACAGGCCGGCTCACAAGTGCCATTGCCAAGCAGGAGGATGTGTCCGTGCAACTGGAAGCCCTGGACATCATGGCTGACATGCTGTGCAGGTACACTCCATACACGATCCCGATGTGAGAAAGATGGCTGCTGTAGTAGATTAGAGAACTTCCTCTCTGTGTCCTCTTTATTTAATTTACTGGTATAGAAATGATTGGTACACAAAAGTGGGTCTAGCAGCACTGTTCACTGCAGAATTCTAATTGTAGATACTTGTCTTCTATAAATAAAGAATGAATCAACAGAACATCAGAACAGACTCTTGAGATCAAGGCTGGGATAAGTTATTTAACCCAATAGCTGAGCAAAGTTAATCCAAGCCCTCATTTCTTTGGACTTAACTACAGAGTAAAGACACCATGGGCTTTGATCAGCACCGCATGATGTCTCTCATGTTGTTGGAAATTGAAGTACAGCTTTAAGTCAAATTGACTGTTTGGGCCGTTTCTAGTGTTTGAATACGCAGTGGAGAGAAGCAGAGCTCATAAAGCTCTTCGCTTAGCAGCTGTTGTAGCTGATTAATACTACCACTATATTTTTTTTTCCCCCCAGATATAATTTTATTATACTATCAGCACTTAAGTAGGGCTCTGACTAGCCCACAAGTTGTGATTATGTTCATGGCTGAATTCTGAACCATTAAATGCCCGAGATGGGTTTAAATGCAAAAACAAAACACTAAATACTCCAGTACCGATTTCTTGTGTTGATGACCATCAAGCAAAAGCTCAGGTTAGAAAACACACTTATCAGGGGAAACTTTGCTGTAAACTCCACAGAAATACTCCAAGAGGCAGAGCTCTCGTAATCCATTTAAGCCAGTGTATTAAATGTTCTACTTGCATGTGGTTTCATATCTTTTGGTCATATTTTTATTCTAAAAAAAAAAAAAAAACAACATTTTAGTATACTCACAAATTGAACGATCAAAACCTGACTCCCTACAATTTCTAATCAAAATCATATCCATGTATGTGTTTTTCCTAAACATGAAAAGTGACATTCTTGATGCTTCATGTAGAACGTGAGGAAGTTTCATCTATTTTTTAACCTTTATTTTATCCAGAAATGTTGTAAACAAATATTAATATCCTTTTGTTGTAGAATCGAATAAGCAAAGCATGCTAATGTCAAAATAGTCGTCTTATTTGAATGAGTTGGAGGAGGAAAATAAACCATCAGAAGTATTGCAGTGAACATTCACATCCTGAGGCTCCCCACTTAGAACACTGTGCATGCCCAGACACAAACTTTCACATGCTGGTCAAATTGTACATTCTGTACTTAGTACTTGGGAAGTGCTTATTTTCGACTTTTAAAGATGAAGATAGCTGATATTTTCCAATATTATTGTTTAGACAAGGAGGCCTGCTGGTGAACTTTCACCCATCCATCCTGAGCTGCCTGCTGCCCCAATTGACCAGCCCTCGGCTGGCTGTGAGGAAGAGGACCATTATAGCTCTGGGTCATCTGGTCATGAGCTGTGGGAACCTCGTCTTTGTAGACCTCATCGAGCACTTATTGTCCGAACTCTCACGCAACGACTCCATGTCCACCACTCGCACTTATATCCAATGCATTGCCGCCATCAGCCGACAAGCTGGCCACAGAATCGGTGAGAAAATTGTCGTTTTCTTTTAAACTTCACGTTCTCTAGACATAAAACTGTAATAAGTGCTTATCTGAAATGCACCACATTTGCAGTCACAATGGTAGCAAATTTCTCCCAAGGCACATTTTTAGTTCTGTGAGCTTAAAGTTCCTGAATGGCCTTACTAGCCATGTTTGTGTAGCCTAGTAATCTGTTAATAATCCCTTTGATATTATAATCATCATGTAACAAATCCTCAAATACACACCTACGCTGGAATAAGAGAAACCCTCTGAAGTGTAGGAACATGTGAATGGTGAATTCAGGATCTGCTGTCAGAATGGATTTGTTTGTATCTATTAATATATGCATATTGTAGTCAGAGTTCTTTTTATTTACAGGGCTTTAGGGTTACTGGGGGATTTTGTTGTTGTATTAGTGTTCCAATTCTGAACTTTGCTTTAGGCGCCTGCATACTGTTTTTCTTTTACACAATTCATTGCTTATTTGTAGAATAACAGAAATAAACACTTATAGATATTTTTATTCGGATAGCGGAGTCATGGATTGCTGCTGATCCTCTTGGTGCAGTTATTCAACGAACATAATCCAATTATTCAGATATTAGACACATTATTCAAATATCTACAATAATGTTGTAGTTATTTATTACAGCTTTTATTTCTGAGCTTTTCATTGCTAGAGCATCGTTTCATTTAAATTCGTCATTAGATTCAATTTGACGTTTATAGATCTGCTTGTTTTGAGTTTTATTAAAGCCCGTTCAGTTCAATCAGGCTGACGATGTCTATAGTAATTTTGATAATGGGCTGTAATTCCCACTACTGTCAAAAAATTGAAAAACTTGTCGAGCTCATGGCTCTGCTTCAGGGATCTCTGAGAGTCCCTGGGCTGCACCTGGAGTACCGGGGATATGGAGGAGAAAATAACGCTCTGGAAGCAGGCTGTACAAGTTCCTGGAACGTTAGCGTGTGACAGGCAACGGGGTGATCCGCAGTCACACAGTTATTACCTGTCACCTCGTCACTGTGCCGCATCCCACGAGATGCACCCAGATCGGCGCGGGTGAAATGAACTGAAAAGTCATTTAGGTTAGCTGTGCTAGCGAGCGTGTTCAGCCGTCGGCCAATTACCAGCTCTGTTTGATGAGACAAAGACAGCAGCGATTAAGATGTGCAAGATTACTTCAGTCAAGTGCATTCAAAGCAATTTTGTAGTTCTTTCCCCTGCTACTAGTTTTAATTAAGTTTCGTGTGTGACATCTTTTATTCATCTGGGCTAAAAAGAAAAGCTTTTATCAGACAATATTCTGGTTGTTTTACTACTTAGATTTTCCAAATTTTAAATTCAGTCCTCCAGCTGTTGCTTTAAAGATTAGCCGACATGTTCGTAATAGATGGATGAACGTTAACGGTGCTGTTCACTGTTCATGTCCTCTACAGGCGAGTACTTGGAGAAGATCATTCCATTAGTGGTGAAGTTCTGTAACATTGATGATGACGAGCTGAGGGAATACTGCATACAAGCTTTTGAGTCCTTCGTCAGGAGGTTTGTATTTGCAAGACATCTACACAAATCGGACAGTCATTAGCAAGTCCATCAAGAAAGTAGAAAAACTTGTACAGTGGCAAGATCTGGTTGCCAGGGTTCATGGAGGTTAACCCAATTTTACCCCAGAGAATGATGAGCTAGTTAAATACTGTTACTAATACTGAGTAATGTAAATAATTCCTGGGGAAAGGAAGAGTCTCGTGTAGCCGTAGTTCTCATCACATCCTGTTCTGATCCTGCCCCGGTCAAATCGAACTAATGGAGGATGAGATCTTCACTTGACAGGTTTTTATTTCCAAGTCATGTAAAGTGTAAGGTAAAGTATTTGCTTTTCTCTCGATATAAAACACCTCCGATGGGGAAAATAGACACGGTGAGGAGTTCGGATACTGTGGATCCAGCCTCGTAAATGTCAGAGAATACTTGTTCTTGCTTATTCACAGTCACCTCATCTCCTTATCTCCTCATCACCTCATTATAGTGGCTTCCAGTGGGGGAAATGAATTTCAGCCACCCACTCTTTTTCTCTTTACAGCATTTTTCTTTTAGTACTCTCAAGAAATGTGCTTTCTATGGGTTTAAACACACACTGTATTTCTTCAGCTGGAGAAGTGACAGATATGTAGAGAGGATTATCTGCTTGTGTTTTTCCAAGATAAGCTTGCAGACTGAGAGCTGAACAGAAGAGAACACAGCCTACTGTAACCCCACTGGGCATGTGCATTAATTTTGAATAGTTTTCAGAAATGTGGCTAATCCGGTAACACACTCTTTGCTTCCGTACCTAGGTGTCCAAAAGAAGTCTACCCCCATGTCCCAACAATCATCAACATCTGCCTCAAGTACTTAACCTATGACCCTAACTACAACTATGATGATGAGGACGAAGATGAGAACGCAATGGATGCTGATGGTGTCGATGAAGACTACCAAGGTATTTAAGACTACATGTTGGATGAAGTCTGTTTCCAGCCTTTGCTGGGTGGATAAGTTTCTTAGCATTGTACAAAAACCCTTTGTTTTACTCTGAGTGTGAAATGAGAACCATCCGTAAGCAATTTGGTATTGAGTCTCCATATTGAGTCTGTTGGAGCCTATGGCACTTCCTAAAAGCAGCAGATTGATAACTGGTCTCTCA
Source organism: Hemibagrus wyckioides (assembly GCF_019097595.1). NCBI lineage: Eukaryota > Metazoa > Chordata > Actinopteri > Siluriformes > Bagridae > Hemibagrus > Hemibagrus wyckioides. The sequence continues at coordinate 12,844,172 of NC_080728.1, read as the reverse complement.
CATGGCACTCTTATGGCTCTCCTCTCATTCTGAGGTGTGGGTGGTGTGTCAGACTGTCTTCAGGCAATTACATCAGACGTAAAAGCTTGAGCGCATGACTAGGAAAAATAAAGGTCCTTCATTTTTTTTTTTCCCCCCTCCTGTTCATTTATTTGCATATGAAGTTGTTTTTCTATATGGCTCTATCTTCTCTAACTAAAGAGTAGATGAGCTTCAAAGTGCTAGTGTCACTGTGCCCTTGAGTGTCACTGAAGATGAGCACCGAGAGCCATTTGGACGTTGAGAGAACATTTTTCTGCTCCCTGTGATGAGCATGTACTGTCTCATTCGACTGAGTCAAGGCTGTTAAATGAGGGTTCTGTGGAGAAGCCGTTAAAGGTGATAAAATGAAAGGCTTTTGGAAAATATGCTCAAAGAAGTAATTGTAACTGTAGCTCTACAGCTGTGGCGAATTGTTTATCTACGCATGACCATCTCTGTTGCTGGGAACCGTTGCAGGAAGTGATGATGAATACAGCGATGATGATGACATGAGTTGGAAGGTGCGGCGAGCGGCAGCTAAATGCCTGGATGCTGTGGTGAGCACCCGACATGAGATGCTGCCCGAGTTCTACCGCACAGTCTCCCCAGCACTTATCGCCCGATTTAAGGAACGTGAGGAGAACGTAAAGGCTGATGTGTTCCACGCCTATCTTTCCCTGCTCAAACAGACACGGCCAGCACAGAGCTGGCTGTGTGACCCTGATGCTATGGAGCAAGGCGAGACTCCACTGACAATGCTGCAGAGCCAGGTGGATCTCTCCCTCTCTTTCTCTTTCTCTCTCTGTATATACTGTGTATACACAGGATTACATTCACGTTTCATAAGCAAAACGCATTGTATAGCTTTAAATTTTGAGGTTATAAGCAAATTGTGCTTGTTTTTGTAGGTGCCCATGATCGTGAAAGCCCTGCATAAACAAATGAAGGAGAAGAGTGTGAAGACCAGGCAGTGCTGCTTCAACATGCTGACAGAGCTGGTAAATGTGCTCCCTGGGGCTCTGACTCAGCACATCCCAGTGCTCGTCCCAGGTATGTGCCTCTGGCATCCCCTGTGTTTTACAGTGGCCTCAGTGTTTCTACACACATTTGTTCAGTTCATATTAGGGCTGGGCAACATGATGACTTAATGTCAGTATTGTGATAAATTGTGAAAAACATATTATAATACACAGTGTGTTGAAGCAGAACATTTCAAATCATATCATTGTGTGTTTGTTTCTTTGAGTAATGTTAAACGAATTAAAAAATCCTCATCCATGGCATATTCCATGTGAAGACTAGATCACTGGTGCTTCAGACAATGTAGTAAAGCTTTATGAATGTTCTATTTTGAAGCCCTTCCCTGTGCTTCCATGGGTTTTTTTAATTCTTTCTAATATCTTTTCCCTCCACTTTCTTTAGGAATCATATTCTCTCTAAATGACAAATCAAGCTCCTCCAACCTGAAGATTGATGCCCTGTCCTGTTTATATGTGATCCTGTGCAATCACCAGCCTCAAGTCTTCCACCCCCATGTTCAGGCCTTGGTGCCCCCTGTAGTGGCCTGTGTGGGCGATCCCTTCTACAAGATCACCTCAGAAGCCCTGCTGGTCACCCAACAGCTGGTGCGGGTAATCCGGCCCCTCGACCAGTCGGATGCCTTCGATGCCTCGCCCTACATCAGCGACCTCTTTGCCTGCACCATCAAGCGTCTCAAGGCAGCTGACATCGATCAGGAGGTCAAAGAGCGTGCCATCTCTTGCATGGGCCAGATCATCTGCAACCTTGGTGATAGTCTGGGTGCAGATCTCCCAGGCACGCTCTGCATCTTTCTGGAGCGGCTGAGGAACGAGATCACCAGATTGACCACAGTGAAAGCTCTGACACTGATTGCTGGCTCACCTCTCAAGATCGACTTGCGTCCCATCCTAGCCGATGCAGTTCCGATCTTGGCGTCGTTTCTGCGCAAGAATCAACGGGCGCTGAAGTTAAGCACTTTGGCAGCGCTGGACATACTGGTTAAGAACTACAGTGACAGTGTGACGCCAGCTATGATTGACGCTGTGCTGGATGAGCTGCCACCGCTTATCAGCGAGAGTGACATGCACGTCTCACAGATGGCCATCAGCTTCCTGACCACGCTAGCCCGCGTGCACCCAGACTCTCTTGCCAAGATCAGCGGCTCCATCCTCTCAGAGCTCATTGCTCTGGTGCGCTCACCGCTGCTGCAGGGTGGTGCTCTTGGCGCTATGCTAGAGTTTTTCCAGGCTCTAGTGGCCACTGGCACGGCCAGCTTGGGCTACATGGACCTGCTACGCATGCTCACCAGCCCTGTGTATGCACAGAGCGCCTCACTCACCCACAAGCAGTCATACTACTCCATCGCCAAGTGCGTGGCAGCCCTCACCCGTGCCTGCCCTAAAGAGGGCCCAGCCGTAGTCGGTCAGTTCATCCAGGACGTCAAGAACTCGCGTTCCACTGACTCTATCCGCCTGCTGGCTCTGCTCTCCCTGGGTGAGGTGGGTCACCATGTAGACCTGAGTGGCCAACCTGAACTCAAAACAGTGATCCTGGACGCCTTCTCCTCTGCCAGCGAAGAGGTCAAGTCAGCTGCCTCCTATGCATTGGGAAGCATCAGCGTGGGCAACCTGCCTGAGTACCTGCCCTTCGTGCTGCAAGAGATTTCGGGCCAACCCAAGCGCCAGTACCTGCTGCTGCACTCGCTCAAAGAGATCATCAGCTCAGCATCAGTAGGTGGCCTCAAGCCGTACGTAGAGAGCGTGTGGTCTCTGTTGCTCAAGCACTGTGAGTGTACAGAGGAAGGCACCCGCAACGTGGTGGCAGAATGCCTGGGCAAGCTCACTCTTATAGACCCTGAGACACTACTGCCTAGGCTAAAGGGCTATCTTCTATCAGGTCAGCATCACACTTGAGATTTCTTTAGTTCATTCCAGCAGTAAACATAGCTAAACTGTGCATGGTGTCCTAGTGTTATATGCTAGGTTTGAATTTAAGAAATGTGAGCTGGTTCATGATGACCAAGGGTATGAAAAGTATGGAACTCATTAGTGCTGAAAAATAGCATTGTTAGATGTCATAGTAGGGCTGCAGGAGGACAAAGATGAATCATACTTGAGTTTAATTATCTACTTTCAGTGCAGTACCATTTACTTTCTTTCTTTTTTTCCCCTCGCAGGATCATCTTATGCCAGAAGCTCAGTAGTTACTGCTGTAAAGTTTACAATTTCAGACCACCCACAGACAATTGATCCTCTACTGAAAAACTGCATAGGTAAGCGCTTTGCTTTCAGACTGCAACTATTTTCCCCTTAAAAAATTTTTTTAACACTTCCCTCTTATTTTTATTTAATCTTTTTTAACAATAATTTTAGGTGATTTCCTAAAAACATTGGAAGACCCAGACCTTAACGTGCGAAGAGTAGCCCTTGTGACATTCAACTCTGCAGCCCATAATAAACCCTCGCTTATCCGAGACCTCTTGGACACTGTACTTCCTCACTTATACAACGAGACCAAAGTGCGCAAAGAGCTGATTAGAGAGGTAGGCGTCACTTATTTTCTTCTCATTTGTTACAATTGTCAATGTCTCAATCCTTTCAGCGCTCATCTTTGCTGTGTGTTAGGTTGAAATGGGTCCGTTCAAGCACACGGTGGATGACGGGCTTGACATCCGGAAGGCTGCTTTCGAGTGCATGTACACTCTTCTAGACAGCTGCCTCGATAGACTTGACATCTTTGAGTTCCTTAACCATGTTGAAGACGGACTCAAAGACCATTACGATATCAAGGTAGAGCATTACTCCTCATTAGTGCACCAAGCTATGAATCTTTTATGGCTTTAAAGCTTTTTGCCGTTCAGATCGTTTGTCAAATGCGGAAGATGAAAGAATGAAAAGAAATGTGTAGTCATATCAAAGCCTCTGCAGTGTATTATATATTACAGATAAAGAGAATTTAGTCTAGAGATGCACAGAGGTATGCACCAGGACTAGGATCCTATTTAATACAGCAAAAAAAAAAAAGAAAAGTATGAAACTTGCAGGAAAAAGAGAGGCTATATTGTTCACATCAGTTACAGCCTGGTCCTGGTTAGGATGGTTTATTAGGCTGCTTGTTTGTTTATAATTTGGGTATTCAAGCCAATTAAATTATTCATTTAATCAAACATAATAAAATAACCATTTGAGTGGAACAGATCAGTTATGAACTCGAATAAAATAGCTGAGGTTAAGAAGTTGTCAGAGGCAGAATTCACACACCATGACAGATTTTCCCCCCAGTGTTTTCATTCTGATTTAGGCCACACCCACTTTACGGTTTACATACAGATGTTTGGAGCTCTGAACAGATATAAATACAGATCCAATTACGCCTCTAATGTATTTTTTTCCCCTCCCTTTTAGATGCTGACATTCCTGATGCTGGCCCGACTCTCCACTCTGTGTCCTAGTGCTGTTCTGCAGAGGTTGGACAGACTGGTAGAGCCTCTCAGAGCCACATGTACTACAAAGGTGAATAAATAATGGTTCTCCCACAAGGAACCCCTCCTTTATTATACAGTGTGTGCTTGTAGCAGTGCTTATCTGAACTGCTTTCATGCTCTTTTAGGTAAAGGCGAACTCCGTGAAGCAGGAGTTTGAGAAGCAGGACGAGCTGAAGCGGTCAGCCATGCGGGCGGTGGCGGCTCTGCTCACCATCCCCGAGGCGGAGAAGAGCCCCCTGATGAGCGAGTTTCAGTCACAGATCAGCTCCAACCCTGAGCTCGCTGCCATCTTCGACAGCATCCAGAGGGACTCGTCTTCGGCCAACATGGAGTCCATGGACACCAGTTAAACCACATCAGGCACACTCACCACCTTCGCTCGCAAACAAAAAGCTGCAACAATCCTGGGGGACCCTTTTACTGTTCCATGCCTTGCATTGAATCAACAATTATAGGAGGAAAAAAAAAAAAGCTTAAAAACATGAAATGGCTTAAAATATGAAAAAGCTCAAAATTATTAAAAAAAAAAAGGAAGACGTTCCATTTCTTAAGCTTGAGAGCTTATCACAATGTTCATCTTTTTTGTCCCTTGATTTTTTTGTTTTATTTTTTTTGTTTCCCAAAATAGAGAAATTGTTCATCGTTCTTTGCTTTTCTCCCTTTGATTGTTGCTGAGTTGAGGGACTTGGACAGACATCCTTGAGACGGACTGTGTGTGATGCTTATACTTTTGATGGGGGAGATATATTCGTTTCATTCTTCACCGTAGACTCTTATCGGATTGACAGGGGTACATGTTAGAGTTAAGTCAGTCCCTCTGATCTAAGGACCATTGTTCTTGTTTATCCTTTTTTTTTTTTTCTTCATACCAGACCAGTTTTAATGGGTGTTTTTGTACAAGTTAAACGTCATCTTTTGTCTCATCACTTTGTCTAAATTGCTGGTTGACAGGTTGGTGAGCTCCCAGAGAGACATACCTGTTAGAAATTATTCTATTAAAGAACCAGTGGCATGGTTGGAGGATGCTGTTGGGCGAGTGAATACTGCTTTATTCACCTCCTTTTTACCTGACCCCTAAACATCAGTTTAACATTCCCACCATCTGCAGATTTACATGGTGTAAACAGCATGTATTAGACATCCAGTGACCTAAATACACTCTGTGTGTGTGTAAGATTTTCTGACCGTTTTTGTTTGGCAGAAACATACAGAAGTGAAATCTGAATCAACATTGCTATGAGAAATAACTGCTCTGTATGGACATGAGTTTCACACATGTGAATAAAAATATTAGTGGAGAGTATTGTGTGATTATCTGTAGGGTTGTGTTACAGCATACAGAACCCTCGCATTACACGTGTGTGTGTGTGTGTGTATCAGATTTCCAGGTTGGTTTAGTAACCTTGCCTTTTTAGCTTTAGGTTCTTGTACTATATCTTTGTTTTTCACAGGAAATTACTCAACATATCATAGTGTTAAGGGTGATGAATGTTGTCCTGATGCCCTGATTACCAAAATATAAATCACGGTCTAGGAAGTAAAGTAATCGTATGCTCCATGTGCCGGTAGCACGGACATTCTTTAAGACATAACGTCACTAAAAATCATTTTCTGCTCACTTTTATTTATTTATTTTTGTGCTCGGCGAAGTCATTTTGCTGTGTTTTTGCATAAACAAAATCAGTTGTGATACCAAGAGAGGAGCATTGGGACACTGGAATTAATCGTTTGTCAGCAGCATGATGCATTCCTTGGCATATAACAACATAATCTTTGATTTTTGTGATGGATTTTAGAAATGTGCAGGCAGGGAGGAAGGAGTCTAACAGTATGCAGTGTCTGGAGAAAGACATATTTGTAATAAATCCCACACATTGATTATGCTGCATGGTGCTTATAGAATCCTGGGTATTAAAGGCATTTTCTTTTTCATATTGCTAGTGATTCAGCATATGGTAATCACTATTTAGTCTTCCTTCAAAAGGCAGGGATTTTTTTTTTTTTTTTTTTTTTTTTTTACACCTTCCCCTATTTATCCATTTTCTTTAGGACTTATCCATCACAGGGAGCCTAGATACAGTCCCAGGGTATTTGAGAGACGCCCTAGATGGGGTGTGAATCTATTGCACATGCACGTATTCACACACTACAGACAGATTAGACGTCAGCTTACACCACATGTCTTTAGTCTGGGAAAGAGAAAACCCCCCTGAAGCACTGGGAGAACATACACATATAATGAAGGCAGGAATCAACCCCCATGCCTGGAGATACTCGACGCCTCCTATACGTTGTTTAATTTTTGACTACATCACCATAATGAGCGAAGGGGAAAAAAAGACATCATGTATAATATGCTATGCTTCATATACCACACAAGTTAAGATACTGATCTGTTTTGCATTGTCTTAAGGGTAAATTCTCCCTAAAACTCAATGAATGACCGTCGCTGACCCCCAGCACAACACAAGCTGACTGCTGATCACTTCCACATTTAAGATACCTCGTGTGATGTCATCAGTCGGGAAAGTTGCTCAGTAATGAAGGTCTACCAGGAAAGTAAAAATCAACCGAGGACATTAATGCTAAATGTGTGTGACAATGAAAGGACGAGGTAATGATTGTTGTAGCTTGCCCACGGGGGAATGCAGCGGGAGGCCGTAACAAGCCAAATGTCTAGTCTGTGCACTTTCTTTCCTTTTACTTGTCCATTGAACAGTCTCCTATACACATCTGAAGGATTCAGCAGCTTTGAATACATCTGATAACAGCTGGATACATCACATATATATATATTTCACTAATGGATACTGCATTACATACAATTTATGGGGGAAATGGTCTACAAATGTACTTTTTTCCTGTACTTGGAAAGTACCTGAAGTCTAATTATGCTCCATGTACAGTTTATACTTTATTTTTTTTCTTAAGAAAAACTACAGTATTATTGTTTGTAGGTGAAAGATAAAGATTTAAAGGTCTACAATATGTACCTTTGAGAATACCTTTCCCAGGGATGAGAAAATCTACAGCTTAATACTATTTTTCTTTCTGAGTGTACTTATTCACTTTCGTCCAAAAGTATCGGAACAGCCAGATTCTTTCTCTTTTCTTTGGGCTGTACATAGACACATTTGGCTTTGTGATCAAAAGAAGCTGAATCGTGAGTGTTATTTGCTTCATTTTAGTTTATGATTCACTTTCACTCACTGAAAAATCGCCCCCAGCAGAGCTGCCACACTGACGTTGTTTGACACATCTAGATGTAGAGATCAGCAAATGCAAGCTGAAGATCTGATCCATCTGGTCTCATACTCATCTTGATGTCAAACCCAAATGACACTTACGGACATCAATAGCAAAAACATTGGCCTTGCCATTCCATTATGTAGTAGTGATCCTTTCGCAAAAAGTGTGATGTAAGCAGAAGGAATTTCTCAACAACTCTGTATGGGGTCTTGCTAAGAAGCAGCAGCCAATCAGAAGCCTCGGAGGTTTGGTGACTCTAAGCTGTACTGCTATGCTAGAGCGGCCAGGGTAACGTCCGTACTTCAGCATAAAGTGACTCCTAGTGAAGTGAAGTCAGCTCATTCAGGTATATTTTAATGTTTTTAATTAAATGCTTTATTCAGCCTGTAGCACTCAGGCGTATGACTATTAACTGGATTTTTTTTTTATGTTTTTCTTGCCATTTTGAAAGTCTCCAGTAAAGGTAAGAAAAGTTTTCACTTATTTTGTGTTGCTTTCATTTATGTTAAATGGAACGTCAGATGTGAGATAGGAAAAATAAAAAATACATGAATGGATAGAAAAGAACAGAGGCATATGGTGGTTTATTTCATGGTGGATTGTGCACTTGATTAATTTATCTCTGAGCACAGGATTCTCCTGGATCAGCAATGGAAAAATTATCACCATTGTGGCTCAAAAAAATGTATTTTTTTCCCCCTCTGTGCACACTTTGCTTTAATACAGCAAAACACCAATTTATATGCTAATGCATTCTCATTACTAATGGAATTTTAGAAACCATGCTGGTTAGGAGTAAGAGTGAAATCACTGCACAACAAAAACCTCAACTTTAATTAAAAACTATTATTTATAAGATTGAAGGGCTTGGGATTATTGATTACGAGGAAGAAAACAAACTTATTTTTCTAAAATGTTTCTCATCTTGAGGTAATGTACAGCAAAGAGAATGGGCGTCACAGATAAACACACAGTCACGGAGGAGGCTGCAAACTGGTAAGAGACAGCAGAAAACTTTTCACAGGGCAGATTTTAAAGACGTAATAAATATCATTTGTCGTGTGAAATAGCACTCTGTCAGGTTAAGTCTAAAAAGGGAGGAATAATGTATAGCTTTTGCTTTTAACTCCAGGCCTGCTGAGGTACATTTCCATAAAATAAACCGCCGTAGGATGAGAAGAAGTCAGTCTCCATCCCGTGAGGTTTCTCCGGTACCATCGTACTTCTCGGAACCGGTTTCGTTCAGGAAGCGTAAGGTAACTGTTGAGAAGATTCCGGCTACATTACACGGTGACATGGACACATGTTGGGTGGCTGCTTGCTCGTGTAATCCTTAGGGATGTAATCGAATTTTAATTTTAATTGAACAGATAGCGGATAACATCTTCATAAAAACAGTAAATGAATAATCATGCACTAATACCTATATTAATACTTACACCGATCAGACATAACATTATGACCACCTGCCTACTGTTGAGTTGGTCCCCCTGACCCTGTATATTCTGACACCTTTCTATCAGAACCAGCATTAACTTCTTCAGCAAACAGTAGCTCGTCTGTTGGATCGGATCACACGGGCCAGCCTTCGCTCCCCACCAGCATCAATGAGCCTTGACCACCCATGACCCTGTCGCCGGTTCACCACTGTTCCTTCCTTGGACCACTTTTGATAGATACTGACCACTGCAGACCGGGAACACCCCACAAGAGCTGCAGTTTTGGAGATGCTCTGATCCAGTCGTCTAGACATCACAATTAGGCCCTTCATCAAACTCGCTCAAATCCTTACTCTTGTCCATTTTTCCTGCTTCTAACACATCAACTTTGAGGACAAAATGTTCTCTTGCTGTCTAATATATCCCACCCACTAACAGGTGCCATGATGAGGAGATCATCAGTGTTATTCACTTCACCTGTCACTGCTCATAATGTTATGCCTGATCGGTGTATATATGATGAGTTGAGGTATGTACTAATCACAATCTAACGAAGCGCTAACCTTAACTACGGTGTGAATCTTTCACGTGACCAACTTATGTGAACACATAGGGCTAAACTAGATTAAGCTTTCATTGTCATTTCAACCATATAAAGCACTGACACAGTATATAGTGAGCTGAAACAACATTTCTCCGTGACCATGGTGCTACATAAAACAACACAGAGCTTTGACTTTAACATGCTCTGCAAGAAAGAATATAAATGAAACATGTACAGAATATTTCAAATTGTTCATTCTTGTGTGTAAAGGAGCAGGCAGCCCGAGCCACCCAGAACATGTACTAGTACTACAATGAGATTTGAAGAGAAATGGACTGAGATTAACTTATAAGTCTTTATTATTAGTTTGATTTTCTTGGTAAGGAAATACGATAAGGAGGATGATTGTAAATAATTATGAAAATAATTCACAATTCATATTCTTTCTTACAGAGCCTGTTTGATCTAGTGTATTCATTAATACATTATCATGTACTTGGTCGTAATTCACGCATGAATTCATAAGACTCATACAGTAGTTAAGATTAGCTCTTCATTAGTTGGTGATTAGTACATATCATAACTCATCATTTGTTTAGAAGTATTTATTCAGATATTAGTGCAGGACTATATATGTACGGTTATTGTAATGTATTACAAACATACAAATACATCAGAAAAGTTCACAAGGTTTCTGGTTGGGACTAGATTAGTGCCTTGGGACAGATTTTGTGCAAGCAGGAGGTTTCTATTTTAGTTTTAGAAACATGGACATGAAAGCTTTCACTAATTCGTCCTTAGAAAGTGCCTGGACATCATAGTAGATTAAATTCAGCTACTACTTTGCATATATTTTGTACTAGGGAAAAACCCTCACACCCTCAGGATTAAGCTACACCTAAGGTTTAAATCTAAATTCCACCATCACTATTGGGAGTAATAAACCCATACACAGCTTTACACCCCTGCTATATATAAATCCAGTCCATTTTTTATACCCACTTTATTCCTAATTAGGGTCACAGGGATCTGCTGGAGCATCCCAGCACACATTGGGTGAAAGGCAGGGTTACACCCTGGACAGGTCACCAGTCCATCACAGGGCCACATACAGACAGACAATCACACACGCTCACACCTATGGGCACTTTAGAATCCACTTAGTATACATGCTTTTGGACTGTGGGAGGAAACCAGAGTAAACCCACGCAGGCATGGGGAGAACATGCAAAGTCCACACAGAAAGGCATTCGAACCCAGGAACTTCTTACTGTGACGCAACAGCGCTAACCACTAAGCCACCATGCTGCCCACTCATTCATACATTCAGCTGAAATTACAAACTAGACGTAAAAATATTCAATAGAGTGTCATGTTTCTATAATCTGTAGGATGTAACTGCAAGACTGCCTCATCTCATTAATGAAGCTCATCAGGACGAAGATGATAATGACGACATTCAGAGTTTAAAAAGCCTTCCCACTGTGATGAACACATTAACCCCTGACCCGAAAGTTAACAGGTCACACACGAGCCGCAAAGGACAAGGCGTCTCTGACTCGAGCCTTCCGCTTCTGCTCACGTCCAAGTAATGAAATATCTTTGTTAGAACATATGAAATTAACTCTGTTAATGTCTGACTAAATGATTGAAGCATTAAAATGGTGCACCATAAAAACTGAACAGAACATTAAATCTTTCTGTAGATGTACTCTGGTGGTAAAGGGTACTGGATGTACTCGCACCAGGGGGTTTCTTCCTGCCATCAAATCCACGGTTCTGGAGAGGCCACCATGCCGAGCTGGATGCAGGTAAAAACACCCCTAAAGACAGCTGCACTACAAAAGGCAATAAACTCAGAAACTACCGTTAGCTAAAAGGCTACAATGTTTCACATTTATCCAAGAAGAGAAAATTCCTTCTTCTTTCTCGCTCTGAAATATGGCCAGGTGTCACACTCTCAATGCTTTTAGCTGTTGCTTTCAGCTGAACTTCACTTTACAGTGAATATCTTAAATTAAATTCCACAAGTGCAATTTTAAAAGTGCACAGCTAATATCTCACACAGCACAGCTATTTTCTGCTTATTGATGATTTAAAGGCTGGTTGGTCACACCACTGAGAGCGAGAGAGAGAGGGAGAGAGAGAGAGAGAGAGAGAGAGAGGGAGAGAGAAGGTTTATCACAGACACAAAGTGCTCAGAAATGCGAGGAGGAAAGATTTTTAGGTATAGAGAGAGAAGGGTGCACATTTCCATAGCCGTCAGCTTCTACAGCAGTGAGAGGAAATGAATTAAAAGAAAATGTTTAGGAAGAAAGCAAACTAGCAAGGTGTGAGATGAGAATGAATCCTAATACAATTTTTTATCCTGAAAGGCAAAAGATGTGTTATTTGAAGTGGAACACCACAAGCCAGAAGTGTTTGTCAAACCAGAGATAAAAAATATATGTATTTATTTTTATGAGAGCAAAATCAATTGTGAAATTAGACTTTTTACATTTTTTATTTTGCTAAGCACACATGCAGTAACAATCTTTATAGCTGTATTAAATATATCTATGCTTTATGAAACTTTATTCATTCATTCATCTTCAGTAAGCTCTTTATCCCGGTTAGGATTGTGGCACAGTCCAAAATCTATCCCAGGAACTCTGGTCAGGAGGCAGGAATAAACCAGTCTACATTGTACTATGGATGAATTTTCTCCTAGGGGCAGTTTTGTGTTGCTAATCTATACACCAGATTGAAGGTAGAAGGAAAAGATAGAAGTCAGAGAAAACACACATGGACATTTGTTGAATTGAAGTTTCACTTATTGTTTTCTTTATGCATGCTTTACAGCAATTTTTAATGCCGTTCTGTTTATTTCTTGCTTTTGAAGGCCAGACAATGTGGAAATAGATTCAACTCGGCATCCTCACCCGGTCAGTCATCCTCGGTATGCACCTCTCAGTGAGAGCCGTCCTCCTGAAAAGGCCTGGACTATAAAAGCGAGCTGTCAGCACCTGCCCTCATCCTCCTCTAACAAAGTGTCCCTGGGTTCCCGAATCACATTCCAGAGTCCAGTGGTACAGGGCGTCTATCCCATCACTCCTGACTTGATGAAAGAGAGCAGACACAATGTGCAGGATTGCCGGCCTCTAAGGCCTGTGTTAAAGAGAGCACAGGTGCTGAACCAAGGAGCTCTTCACTGCCTTTTAGAGAAAAGCTACCTCCCCTGCTCAAACAATCCACATTTGCTTGAGCCGTTTTCAGGCTTTGAGGCACACCTTTGTCATCAGCTTCTTAACTCCCCCTTGCCCCGCCGTGCAGCTCTGCCACATGTCAACTCTCATCACCTCTTACAACTAGAAGCCATGCTGCCTGTGCCTCAGGGGCTAGGCAGTTCCCTGATGCAGCGCACTGTGGAGCTCTGCAACCCGCAAGGGAGACAACTTCCCAGCATCACCATGACCTGTCCTACTCCTTCCCCTAAACACCTGCACAACACGGAAAACAGGCATGTAGCTTGAGTGCATGTTTTTCATTGGAAAATTATGACCCCTTTTCACTGCCTTGCGCCTCAACAGTCCCCTCCAAAAGTTTTGGAACAGCAAGTCCAGCTCTTTTTCTTTTTGCTATACATGGAAATCATTTGGGTTTGAGATCAAAAGATGAAAAATTGTAGCTTTCATTTCCTGATATTTACATCTAGAGTGTGGCACTTTTTTGGCAGACCACATCATTTTTTAGGGGATCCTCTGTATTAGAGCAATATCCCTTATTTTCAGTAACACCATTGTATCACTGACATCAAAAATTGCATGCAACAGAGCACAGCTGTTTACCTCTCAGCATAACGTCACCCACTACATAAGCCACATAAATAGTTAAATGGAATCCAGCTGTGATTTGATCTCAGTATTAATACGCTTATTATTGGAAAGTCTCAGAGTATATCAGATAAAATATCTAAAGTAACAGCATCATAAAGATGAAGGTGCGATCAAAAAAGCCTTGGACAAAGTTCTGGAAAAGTACTATATCCGGGTTCGGTTATGAAATATATCCCAACCTCTGATGCTGCCATGGAGGACCATTAAATCTGAATACAGAAGTTCTGAGACTCTGCCTATAAGAGACAACCCCAAAAAGTCGGTGATTAGTTAAATAACAATCGTGGAGCAAAGACTTCAGGTTGTAATATTCCAGTATGTGGAAAAGTTCAAAGTGGTAGATACTTATGTAAGCCACTGTATAACCTTTTCATCTTCATCAAAGTATCCAGTGAGCCATTGGGTCATATGCCCACTGTCTGCTTTGCATACACTCCCTGAAGAACCACTATTTCACTTGGTAAATAATGCTGTCTTCTTTCTAAACAGTAAGCATAACAGGCCATGGGTTTATTTAACAATTTCTCCTTTGTACATTTGCTATGCAGGGGAAGATCTTGTAAAGTGAATAAATCATAATTAAGTGACTGATTTCACAGCTGCATTAAAACTGCTCATACAAATTCCACCTACTTGCCTGGCGCTACAAAGAGCCACACAGGACAGGATTTAATCCACCTCTGGGAACTGTGAAGAAGTGACAAATATCATTACAGCAATGCTGAGTAGTCAGCGGAGAGAAAACCAGACTGGATGTAAGAACACAAAGCTTCTGGCTCAGAACTCTAAACTTTAAACCGTCTCATAATATTACAATTTCATTTGGTAATTTCTTTTAATCCAGCCCCAGGACGTCTTTTCATGTGTGAGGCCATGTCTATATTTCAGGCTCACTGATGTTCAGATAATCTTTAGATAGAACATTTACAGTGTCTTCCATAAGTATTCACTCTCACTGAATTTTTTCACATTTTGCAGTGTTATAACCTGGAAACCAAAACAGATCGAGTGAGTTTGGTGTGGAGGAACTTGACTGTCCTGACCTCAACCCGATAGAACACCTTTGGGATGAATTGGAGCGGAGACTGTGAGCCATTCTAAAACTGAGATGTCTGCCTTTACATGCACATGAATGTAATATGGAGTGGCCCTTTGCAGCTATAAAAGCTTCAACTCTTCTGGGAAGGCTTTCCACAAAGTTTAGGAGTGTGTTTATGGGAATTTTTGACCATCCCACTAGAAGCGTATTTGTGAGGTCAGGCACTGATGTTGGACGTGAAGGCCTGACTCACAGTCTCCACTCTAATTCATCCCAAAGGTGTTCTATCAGGTTGAGGTCAGGACTCCACACAGTTCCTCTACACCAAACTCGCTTATCCATGTCTTTATGGACCTTGCTTTGTGCACTGGTGTGCAGTCATGTTGGAACAGGAAGGGGTCATCCCCAAACTGTCCCCACAAAGTTGGGAGCATGAAATTGTCCAAATGTCTTGGTATGCTGAAGCATTTAGTTCCTTTTACTGGAACTAAGGGACCGAGCCCAACCCCTGAAAAACAACACCTGAAATTAATTATTTGGAGGGGTGTCCCAAAACTTTTGGCAAAATAGTGTATGTCATGAATGTACATAAAATAAGTGAGAAGGTAGGAAAAATCTATTTAGGTTGACAAGGGGTAAAGAGTAGCACTGAACATGATGCTACCACCACCCTGCTTCACTGTGGGGATGCTGTTGTCATTGTGGTGATCAGTGTTGGGATTCTGACAAATGTCAAGCCAAAAACGTTGTTCTTATCAGACTAGACAGCATATTTCTACAAGCTTTGCTGAGTCTCCTACCTTTTTTGGCAAACTTCAAACAGAATGTCATATTCTCTTCTATAAAGCTTGCTTCAGGATGTTCAAAGTGTGGGATATGCATATATATTTTTTCCATTCTATCCATGACGGATGGTTTTCCAGAATTTGGTCTTGATTGATCTTCCAGGTCATTACGATGCTCTGAGCTGTCATATCATTTCAGAATCTTCAGCCCCGGGAGGTCTTTATGTACAGGCCATGTGTGTGTAGGAGGCTTTCAGTCTGCAGCTTGTTAAAGGAAGTCAATAAGAGACAACAGGACGTGTAGGAAGGCGAGCTATTTTATACCGTGACGTGCATCTATCAAGGCGTTCAGGCTTTCAGCCATTGCAGCGAAGATTCTTCGTCAATGTCACTAAAAAGACTGTAATTATTTTCTCGGCTCTCTCTGAGTAAAATCAATGTAGACTGCTGAGTCAGACGTTATGCCCCAGGAGAGGCTCTCGATCAGGACCTTCTGTTGCCTTGAGTTCTGCATGGAGTGGATGGTTGTTATCATCAACTGCTTATAGATTTACTTTCTGACCAAGGCTTTGAGCCTGGTGATAAAAAAAACAAAAAAAACGTTTGTATCCTGAAAAAACTACAAATGCATGTGATTGATATATTTAGATATATGACTGCTTGTATCTCTGGTGAGAAAAGCATGAAATCCTACACAATATGTGTATCACCTAAATAATCAGAAAATGGGGTTTGGTGGTTTGTTTTGTTAGTTTATCTCTTGAAAGTATGTCCAAAATTTTTATTTTCCAGTTATATTTCCTTTTTGAGACGTTTTGCTCATTGAGTAAATAAAAAGATAAGTTAAAAACAATATACTTATTCTTTGTTTACATAGAAATGGGCATTTTTTTGGTTTTGATTCTGTCCACTGCATGTGACTTTCAAGTGTCAACTCTATCCTCCATGTTTGGAGATGCATACAGGAATTTTTAGCCTTTACTATAAACAGTCTCCTGACTGTCCAGTTGCTTCCAGGCTACACAACACATCCAACAATGTTTTTAGTGGTCAAATGTTATGAGAAAAAAAGCTTTACTCATGTCCAGTCAAGGCCAATCATAATATTAAAGGAGGTTTGATGAAGTTAGAATAATAATATTATTATAAAAACATCAGGCTCAGTCTTTTGGCAAAGTGTGTAATCTTGCCATGTCTCTATGAAAAGCAAGCCCAGTAAACAAACAAGCTGGCCAAGTGTACGAGTCTGTCATCGATCCCTTCTAGTAAAATGTACAAACTGTTTGCTTATCGTTTCTCCTCTGACTGCATTTTGAAAAAAATCAATGATTAAGAGAGTCATCCACCTCACTCATAATTATTACAGCCAATACTGTATTGCTGTATTATGTTATATGTCATGACTGTACACAAAATAGTCCAGAATACTAAAATGGTAGGGGAAAAAAATCTATTACTTTGCTAAAAAGTCACTGTGGAGATGGTGTTCTTATTGTGAGAAACAATGTCAGGATTCTGTCAAAACGAAGCATTTTGTGTCCAAAAAATCTCAATTATGTTCTCATCATTTTTCTACATGAGTCTTCTTTATTTTGGCAATCTGAATTTCACACAGAATTTCATATCCTCCCCCAAAATTATAAGAGATTATAATTCTTACACTCACTATTATATTGCTTTACACTGATCAGGCATAACATTATGAGCAGTGACAGGTGAAGTGAATAACACTGATGATCTCCTCATAATGGCACCTGTTAGTGGGTGGGATATATTAAGCAGCAAGTCAACATTTTGTCCTCAAAGTTGATGTGTTAGAAGCAGGAAAAATGGAGTAAGGATTTGAGTGAGTTTGACGAAGGGCCTAATTGTGATGGCTAGACGACTGGATCAGAGCATCTCCAAAACTGCAGCTCTTGTGGGGTGTTCCCGGTCTGCAGTGGTCAGTATCTATCAAAAGTGGTCCAAGGAAGGAACAGTGGTGAACCGGCAACAGGGTCATGGGCTCACTGATGCACGTGGGGAGTGAAGGCTGGCCCGTGTGATCCGATCCAACAGACGAGCTACTGTTGCTCAAATTGCTGAAGAGGTTAATGCTGGTTCTGATAGAAAGGTGTCAGAACACACAGTGCATGACGGGTCAGGGCTGTTTTGGCAGCAAAACGGGGACTAACACCAATATTAGGCAGGTGGTCATAATGTTATGCCTGGTCGGTGAATAGTATTTCACATACACCTTCTCAATTACTTCTGATGACGTGCTATTGATGTTTCAGCAAAGCAGGCTTAAATAAATTAGTCCAATGCACACTAATCTAAGGAGTGTTTCACTGTGTGTATTCATCGAACATGACAGTACATAATAAGCTGTGTGAATCTACAGTCTGGGCTAGACAGAAATCAGCCTCAGCTTCTGCTTTATACTGTATTTGCTTATGGATGTTTACGATGCTATTGTTTTTGGTTCTTAGCTCAGCAAATAAGACAATGTGAATGGCAAAAACCTGAGCCTTACTTTTATATATCTCTTACTAAAGAGAGGAAAAAACTTAATCCTGCTAGCGTAAATATACCAGCTGGCTGTGCTGGAATCTCCCTGGGGTTCAGTATGCTAAGTAAAGCCTCAGCTCTCATACACTGTTTCAGGGCAGAAGCAGGCATGGGACTTAAAGCCCACTGACACTCTGCATGTTTCTCAGCCTGTCTCCTGATATATAGCCTGGAACAATGAGGTAAACCTGTCACAACTGTGAAATATAAAGAATGCCTGCCAAGCCAAGCAAAGAAAATGAGGAAGCACACAGTGGCCTCAAAGAAACAGAAATTAGTCCCTTCCCTTGCTTTCATTATGGTGTTGCCACCAATACCCTATAGACAAAGAAAGTCCTCTCATACAACACTTAACCTCCAGGCACTACTGAAGCAAACAAGCACTTGAATCAGAACAAGCTTCCGCTCCCCTGCTGTGTTTCAAACTCCTGGTTTCACGCTCCAGTTATGTGGTGAGCCATTACCTAGCCTCCAGCGACCCCTGCACCGCCTGCCTCCTGCCATAGCCAGGCATTCCTTTCATTCCTATGTAGAGATATGGCAGCTTGGGTGCATTTATTCTAACTGAAAGACTCAGAAAATCTGGAACAATACTGGTTTGAGACCTCTGTAAGAGATTTGATATTATAAAATTAAATGCGACCTATTTTTTATTTTTTTTTTTCAGGAGGCTGGAATATATTTCACAGAAAACCCTGTGGGCAAACCTATGACTCTTAAACAGTACTGAGTTTCCCAAAAGCACTGCAGTGCAAAGATCCTGATTAAATGGTAGCACGAGTATTACACTGAACACTTCCTCGAACAGTTAAGATGATCTTCAACTTACAATGCATTTGAGAAATTCAGTCCTGGATTATAAATTTTCTTTTCATAGAATAAACCAGTACCTGGTACAGTAGCTGGCATTTTTGTTATTTTTTTTTTTTTTTATTCAATTCATTTTAATGGACAGTGTCACAAAGCAAGCTTTCCAAAAATCTGGATTTAAATGAATATTTATCTAATGAGAAAGCCAGATTCAACCACGGCAAGGAAAAACTCCCTGAGACGAGATGAGGGAAGAAACCTTCCAAGGAACCAGATTATAAAGAGATAAAAAAAAAAATATTCCTCTTACAAAATTGTATTCTGTAAAGTCAAACAGGATTAAGTGTCCTGAATGGATGTTTAGTTAGCAGCATACCTGTTTTACAGAATGCCAAAATGCACTTAATCCACTTAACCACTAGACGGAGTCACTATCTTTTACTTCTCCTTCTCCTTCTTCTTCTCCTTCTCCATTCATCTCACATTCCACCTGCCCAGATGATCCTATGTACATCTTTCTCCACAAGGTGGCAGCAAAATCCCAAGTCATGCAGTCTATAGCTCCTGTTAATCAAGTCCCCCAGTCTGTCCTCTTCAAACTGCTGTTACATGTTCCATGGAAGAAGGCTAATTGTGGTGTCTGAGACAAATGAATCTTTTGACAGTTTCAGATTTCACAGGCTGTTGCTAAATCCTAAATGAAATGCCACCTCAGCATCTCAGGACTTCACTGTGCGCAAAGGGACTAATCTGAACTCTACCTTGGATACACTGCTCTCTATAGCTCTTAATTATTGTCGTGATTTAGAACTGGCTTTAACCGGACATTTACTTGATGTACTGCAAATAAACCAGGGACATTTTGTAACTGCTGTTGTAATGCCAAATAAATAATAATTAATTTTCTGATACACAACAAAACAGACAAAAGATTAATAGTTTGAGGCCACATGTCGATGGTGCTGGATTCTAACAAAATGCTTAAGCATTCTCTATACAACGACCCTGCTATATTGTCTGTTAGCACAAGGTTTTAATAGGATTGTCAATTGATTAGTGCATGTACTTAAAGATTTCAGGGAGCTCTGCTGTAGCTTCAGATTCCTTTTCTTGGCTGATAGGAGTGGAACCTGATATGGTCTTGTCCCTCAAGGTTTGGCATTCAAAGACCATTCTAAGATGCCTTTATGGGTAAAAAGTGGTTATATGAGTTACTGTTGCCTTCCTGTTACCGAGGCTTTTCTACCTGCAGAACTGCTGCTCACTGGATGTCTTATGCAAAGACCCTTGCTGAAGTCAGAAGTCCCTGAAATGCCCCTGACATGTATCAGTGAGTCTTGACCGCCCATGACCCTGCCGCCGGTTCACCACTGTTCCTTTCTTGGACCACTTTTGATAGATACTGACCACTGCAGACTGGGAACACCCCACAAGAGCTGCAGTTTTGGAGATGTCTAGCCATCACAATTTGACCCTTGTTAAACTCCCTCAAATCTTTACGCTTGTCTATTTTTCCTGCTTCTAACACATTAACTTTGAAGACAAAATGTTTACTTGCTGCCTAATATATCCCACCCACTAACAGGTGCCATGATGAGGAGATCATCAGTATTATTCACTTCGCCTCTCACTCCTCATGATATTATGTTATGTAGGTGTTCCTAATAATGTGGCCAGCAATTGTAGATTTACGAGTTAGCTCACTGACTTGTACATATTGATTTATTTATTGTATCTGTAACAGAGTGCAACAGGATGCACTTCAGGAGCAAAAGGCCATTCCTCTGTGATGCCTATGATAATGTGCTGATGCCTGGTGTGAGAGACGGTGTGGAATCTTTCATCAAGGCTTTCATCATTAGTCTGCTGCGTGTATAGAAACGTCGGCTTCTCAATTTCATCCACACAAGAACACACACACACACACACACACACACGAACTTAGCATACAACACCTGTTCAAAGGACATAATATGAACAGTTATCTCAAGGGAACAGTGACATATATATATATATATATAGTGTATACATGAATATCTAAAAGCTAGGCAATGTAATAATGACTGCTTCAGTTCGCAGTGTGAGGTCAATTCATGAGGATAACGTCAGGGTGACTTCTATTAGTAGAGGACTTTAGCTCAGCGATATCTGCATGACTAGCACAGCAGTTACGTCTTCTTCTTTTATTAACTACTGTGAGTGAACTACACAACGTGATTTTAACTGTAGGAGTCTGGCAGCGTTCAGCTTTTATCTCTCAGGTACACGGTAGGCGAAATCCTGCATGGAAATTATAGAGGAAATTAAACTTGTACTCATTTCTTAAATCAGATAAAGTTAATCATCTACAGTCTCCATCTAGGCCTCCCCTTTTATTTTCTGCAGGGCTGAATCTAGCAGACCCCATGCTGAGATTTGATATTAAACCCTTGTTAAATTTTAGGCTTAACTCTAGTTAAAATTTGAGCCATGTTTGTGCAAAACATGACTGAATGAACTATTTATACGTGGTTAATTCTTAGCCATAACAAGGCTGTAGGATCCTTTTCTAATGCAAAAGGCCTGTAAAAAGCCAGATTATCTTCTGCCTCTCTGCTTTATTCCTTGTCTATAAGCACATCTTTCTATATTAGATGCGACACAAACTCAGCCTTATTTATCAAGCATTTTGCAAAGCTCTGTGTAAATGTTTCTGCAGACCAGGCTAGATTTACAAAAGTTGTCGTAATGCTGACTTCCTTTGTACTCATGTGCAAATGTTGATAAATGCCAATCATGCAGAAATTGGCCAGCTCATTCAAGATAAAGTTCACAGAGCAGAAAGCACAATTAAACAAAGCCACAATTAAACTGTGAAAGAGCGCCTCCTATGAATGGAGAGCACAAAATCTTCCACATCAGCCACTGCATGTCAGCTCATCCTTTTATAAGGTGCCGTTACTTTTGTCCTAACCGAAGAGCTAGTCTTATTCGTCTTAATTTATGCTCTTTTTTTTTTGTTTTGATTGCTTTGTAATGAGCTAATGTTTAATGTTATTTGTTTTGATTGCTTTTTAATGAGTTAATATAAAAACTGGATTTGTGTGTATAATTAAATAAATATTCAATACAACACAATCCACATATAAAAATATAATCACGATTCATTTATTAGTATGCAGATTGATAAATTAGGCACGCCAGGCATCTTTGCTCAGAAATGTGTGTAGGGAAGGAACCCAGGTTTAGACTAGATTTAGACTGCACATCTGTTTATCCTACACAGGGTTGTGGGGAACCTGGAGTCTATCCCAGGTGTCATGGGGCACAAGGCAGGGGACACCCTGGATGGGGTACCATCCCATTTATAAACTACAGCCAATTTAGCCATACCAATCAGCCTACATTGCATGTCTTTTGACTGGGGGAGAAAACTGGAGTAACCCCTAAAGCTACAAAGAAAACTTGAAACTTTACTAATAAACTGATTTGAAGACAAACCTTATACACCTTACAATTCATTCTGCTCCACTGTGGTGAAACACAAGCTAGTTAGTAGCCCGGGGTGAGAGGGTTCACTTGGCTTTCATTCTCCAGGGTCCATATTTGGAACCTGTGTCATTCAGTCCATTTCATAATAGTCTCTGCCAAGGCAGCGAGAGCTCCAGTGGCCCTGCTCCCATCAGCACATGCCAGGAGTCGGCCTTAAAATGGCTGCACTCTTGGCTGCACCCTCTGCCACTTCCGCACTGGCATTTTGAGCCCATGGCCAGCGAGAGCTCACCAAGCTATTTATTTCAGGCTTCCCAATTTAAATATGTGTCTCACATGCAAGCCAGTTAATTTCCACTTCATGAATATGACTTTGCAACTGGCTAGACAAATGTTGTCATGTAGTCTAATTGGTTAAGGGTTCTAGGTACTGATCAAAAGGTTATGAGTTCAACTACCACTGTTTGCTTTTCACCTTTCTCTGAGCAAAACCAGAGCTTAAACCTCAACTGTGCAGCTGTCTGAACTGGATACCAGTGTCTGCAGAATGTAGGGATTTTAATGCACCTAGATTCTGCAGATGCATAAACACCCATGTCTAAAGCACCACCCATATTATAACTGTTTATCACACGGGCCAGCCTTCACTCCGCACGTGCATCAATGAGCCTTGTCCGCCCATGACCCTGTCACCGGTTCACCACTGTTCCTTCCTTGGTGCCATGATGAGGAGATCATCAGTGTTATTCACTTTACCTGTCACTGCTCATAATGTCTGATCAGTGTATTTTGTGTATCTGTCCGGTACTGTTTTGTTTTATATCGTCTGTTGCATCTTTTTGACGGACTTTACGTGGCTAAGACAGCTTTCTTTTAGTCCTTGGCTCTGTGCTGTTTTGTAACTCTGTGTTGTTTCATGTAGCACCCTGGTCCTGGAGAAACACTGTTTCATTTCACTGTGTACGGTGTCAGCTATATATGTCTGAAATGCCAATAAAATCTTCTTGACTTGTATTGATACTTGTACACTTTTAGAGAAACGCTATTAAACCTGACTTTAAAAAGCATTTATTTTGTGTCCCCAAATTTAAAGATTGTAGGTTCATAGATAATGAGGTCCAGTAACCTCCATAACTAAATCATACCAATTGCCAGACTGCTGGCAGTTTCCATGACCTACATAAGTCTGTCAGGAGTGACTGACGGTCACATTACCTGCCTAAATATTTGTACATGAGCAGGCAAGTAATTCTTATTAAATTTCACCTGTTTATTTTGTATCGTTTACTGATACACGATACTGTGAAATAGTCCTAATATCTTTTTCCCCTACGGCAGTTTCACACTGTGGTACCAGGCACATACAGGGATTTCAAACTCGAAATAAACTTGATAAAGAACCTTAACCGTATAAACTTGCACAAAGAAAGAGTTTATCTCACCACACAAGCTCTTCCAGAGTATAATACACCATATAGTAGCTACCATAGTTCATTACCTAAAATAAGATTGGAGTGAAAATGAAACAAACATTTCACCAGTTTATGTACACTGCCCCAACTCCAGTATCCCACAAGCAGAAAATACATCAGCATTGCTAATAGGATTATTCTCCACGGCTTAAGATAAAGACAAGTCAAAGAAAGGCTAAAAAACAGAAAGAAGAAAGTGAGAGAGAGAGAGAGAGAGAGAGAGTGGAATACAGATTATTCATTTATTTAGCCAAACTTGCACCTTCAAAGGGGTCTGTCATCCCATTCTAAATCTTAGGAGACTTAATTATAAAACGTTCTGGTTTAATATGTATGAGACTCAGGACAAGGACATGAAACAAGGATTGACTATTAAGAGCAAACGGATTGTTTTAGCGAAACAAACAGACCCCAGTGGAAAACATATGAGTGAAAAATGCCAAAGCAATCTAAGTGTGACCGAGAAATCCCATGACGTGTTTAAGCCTAATTATCTTGCCTTCCTGAAATATTTTGCCTTTGTTTCTAACTTTCAGACTACACAACTTGATCTGTCCAAGAAAATCCACAATGAAAGAGCTGTTGCAGGGAGAAAAAAAATGGTGCTTGGCTCAGTTTGATATTTTCTGACAAGGCCAAAGGAGGGTGAATAAAATCAGAAAAAAAATAACATGAAATTAAATGAAAAGCTACACTATATTGCCAAAAGTTTTGGGACGTCTGCCTTTACATGCACATGAATGTAATATGGAGTTGGCCCGCCCTTTGCAGCTATAACAGCATCAAATCTTCTGGGAAGGCTTTCCACACAGTGTAGGGATGTGTTTATGAGAATTTTTGACCGTTCCTCTAGAAGTGCATTTGTGAGGTCAGACACTGATGCTGGATGAGAAGGCCTGACTCACAGTCTCCGCTTTAATTCATCCCAAATGTGTTCTATCGGGTTGATGCAGGGCAGTCAAGTTCCTCCACACCAAACTCGCTCATCTGTGTCTTTATGGATCTTGCTTTGTGCACTGGTGTGCAGTCATGTTGGAACAGGAAGGGGTCATACCCAAACTGTTCCCACAAAGCTGGAAGTATGAAAGTGTCCAAAATGTCTTGGTATGGTGAAGCATTAAGAGTTCTTTTCACTGGAACTAAGGGGCCGAGACCAATCCCTGAAAAACAACACCTGAATTCAATGATTTGGAGGGGTGTCCCAAAATCTTTGGCAATATAGTGTATAATAAATATTTGAAAATGTACAAGAAATATTAAAAATGATTGGTAACTGATGGTCTTTTACTGTGTCTTATACACTGTGTGTGTGTGTGTGTGTGTGTGTGGGTGTGTGAGGCAGGCAAAATGCAGACTGACCCTGCAGCCGTAAACTAATCCAGCCCTAAAGACAGCCCTTAACCCAGAATAAAAGGCCAGGTGGTTGGGGGCAGGGGACATCTGGACCACTTTAGCACCCACCTATCTGTGCCACATATTGACTGCTGAAAATAAAGCGACTTGTTCCTGGAGGTTAAGTCGGTCTGCTCGCTTCTTCGTGTCTGTTAATAGATGTGCAAGGGGGAGATGGAGGGTCCGTCAGCTGAAACTGCAGACTTCTTTTTTTAAAATTGCATCACCTGTGCTACACTCCATCTCCAATAGACATCTACTGGCAATTGGGGGAA
Source organism: Hemibagrus wyckioides (assembly GCF_019097595.1). Lineage (NCBI taxonomy): Eukaryota > Metazoa > Chordata > Actinopteri > Siluriformes > Bagridae > Hemibagrus > Hemibagrus wyckioides. Next base: position 12,818,746 of record NC_080728.1, on the reverse strand, counting down.
AACGTTTCGGGGAAGTGTGGTATTTGTGGGGTGACATGGATTGGAGCTGGGAATGCAGTCAAGGGCAATGAAGACAATTTCCCAGCTGATCTTTCCTGACTGGAAAAGAGGCCCCTGGAGGGCTGTGGATATGACCTCTGATCTTGATGATTGACAAGACAGCCTGCCAATCACAAAGAAAAGCCACAATCCCAAGTGCTGTACATTGATAAATGTAAAAAGTGAAGGCTTGCAAGTCACTACGAGACACGTGTGTGTAAAACTTATGTTAGGCAGTGCAGTGAGACAGGATTTTACATTAGATTTTTCAGAAAATAAGAAGTAGATGTCAGTTATTCTGCCTTATCAGTGATTAACATGACTTTCTATACTGAGTGTTTAGACATGTTTCATGATGCTGTAAATCAGACTAGACAATGCAGGCCTTGGGTCTAGTGGTGTGTGTACTGGCTCCATCTGTGTCATGTGAATGATACATTCTTACACACACACACACACACACACACACACGTATGGCTCTCTACCCTGAGACCCCATCCTTAATATTTTCATTGCTGTAGCAGCACAGATGGGCCCAGATGGCATAGAGGCAAGGGCAAAAAAGTAAAAAGTTGACTTGAATCTGATAATATAATGCATGGATAAATACATCGTTTGTTAAATAAACCAACCTTAATTTTGTAAAAACCAGTATTAATTATTTTTTAAAAAGACATAAGACACCAATAATATGCAACCAACTGCATTTAAAATGTAAAGCAGGCCTAATGTTTCTCTTGCTCTCTCTCTCTGACACACACACACACACACCTGATTCTCACATTTAGCCCATGAAAGATTTATTCTGGTGCTGGGAACACTGGGTGTGATCTAGATATACATCCTTTACTGGACAGCTGCTCATCACAGGACACCATGCACACTCACATTTAGTGGCATTATGTTTTCTAAAAACCAGAGAACTCAGAGGAAGAGGACATGCAAAACTCCATAAACTCTATACAGACAGTAACTCAAGCTCAGGATCAAACCAGGGACCACAGAGCTGCGAGAGGATAATGAAATGCACTGTGTCACCATTCTGCTGCAATGCTTTAATACAGAATTTGCAAAAATGTACTTGATTAAATAAGGTCCATGTGGACATTGCTACATGTTGTGTTACACTGACAAAGAAAATTTGTCCTGTACAAAACAAGCATAATAAAAACACTGTAAAAAATGTATAAAATCAGATGAAAATTCAAAGTTAAGATATAAGAAATATTTTAAAATAAAAAAGAAATGCTAAAGACAGTTGATAAATGATCTTATATTCTCTCTCTCTCTCTCTCTCTCTCTCTGTGTGTGTGTGAGTGTGTGTGTGTGTGTGTGTGTAAATAAGACAAGATCTTTGTACTGTTTACACTGAAATTATGGAATAAAAGAGATGGAGTACACAACCCTGTGGTACACCACTAAAAAAAACAGAAATGTTAGATTTGTGACACAGATTGTTAGATTGTGCTTTCTGACATTTTTCCAGATTCTCTTGATCCTTTGTCCCACACATATTCTGCTTCTTATATCTACCAACACTACCACTTTATCTAGGATTTGAAGTGTACAGATGAAAATTTGTTACGATCGTGACAACAAATTTGTCAAAATCTGTTGACAAAATCCATTTCAAAGTGAAGATGATGATTCATATTGTGTAATTGTATGAGAGAAAGACAGATGGAAAGACTGTATTTGTCTCCAGAAGAGCGACAAAAACAACCCCCAGCATTCTTTATACATTTGATTTGGTTAACAAAATGTCTGGGGCACAGAAACTATTAGCACTCTTGTCTGGTACAGGCACACGGGCCGGCGGTGCGTAGATTAATGACACATTTGCATGATGGTAGTGCTTTGTACTAAACTATAGTGCCTGTGACAAACACTGGGGAGGCATCCGATGGTTTCTCGATCCAGTTCTGGGCTGTTGTGGACAGGTTAAATGAATGAACCTAAATTATTTTTATAGACTTCCTAGGTTAGCTTTGTTAATCATTGCTAACTCCGGGCAAAAGTGATGACAGCAACTCTTTTTGTGAATAATGTCAATAGATGATAGTAAAGAGTGTGGTCCAAACCACTTCAGGATTAGAGGCTGGGAAATGGTGAACACGGTCATTTACAACCCCCATGCTATCCTCGATTAGACAGTTGATGCTTGTTTTAAACTGTAGTATCTGTTATTGTGGTTTATATTCTCACTAGGACTAGCAACAGCTTTTATTCCCAAAACTGAAGATGAGAAAGAAGATAAGAAGCCTGTTGTTGAAGTTAAATTACACAGAGAACCAAAGACACTGCACTCGACTGTGAATCAGTTTCTACTCCTGTGGTTGGTCTCTCATGGAGAGTTCTTCACAAAAGAACCAGACTGGATGCTGTAGATTTGTATCTGCTGATGTCATCTTAAAGAAAGATGTCATCTTTTTCCCTCTCTACAGTAATTGTGCCATTAAACATCGTGTCAACACACGTCCCAGGTAGCAACGTGCTAACATTGGCTATTCTGCCGAAAGACTGTTAACCCATGTTCGCCTAAAACAGATGTTCAGTCCCAAAATGAAGGACAAATTTGAATGATTTGGACGGCGTAATCCAGAACTGGATCGGTTTCGAGTGATTTTCTTCCTCATGATGTCTCAGGTAGTTTTTATTGCCTCTGGCTTGTTCATTAGAGATCTAAATCTACATAGGGATTTCTGTAAAGCTGCTTTGTGAGGATATCTGTGAAAAGCGTCATACAAATAAAAGTGGATTGAAATGAAAATCGAATTGAATTTTACTCATGTGTGACACCTGTTAAACAGAGCCTGAAGCTTGGTAATCCACTAAGCAGATGCATTACAGAGTGGCAATTACTTTTCAGGGATGAGCTGTAGTGACACACCACAGATGGACTCTTTCAACCTCATCAATTATTAAATGGTGCAGTGTTACATCTTGCTTGACCATGCATTTTTTTTTTTTTTTTGACATGATCGTGGGTGTGGCATACTGCAAGCGTAAGTGACTTTAGAAGTTAATGACTCTTCGTAACTGCAGCCAATGGAAATAAGGTGTGTGGGTGTCAACTCCCATGGTGGAAACATCAACCTAACTTCTTTCAGGTTACGGTGCTATCATGACAGGATATTTTCTGTAATGGTTAAAACAGAACAAAACCTGCTGATGGATATTAATAAAAAAAATCTACCTTTGAAAATTTCTTTGGCGAGAAGGATCAAGAGTCACGGATATTATCTAAGGTAAGCTTAATTAGGTTAAAGGGATTGAGGAAAAGCTAAACATTAATTGCATATTATAAAACAATACTCGTGTCAAGCTTTTTGTGAGTAACTAAGAATAACTGCATAACTTGTGCTGTGAATAACTGCAATATATAGTTCACATTACATTATAAGCACTATGTATATATTTATAAAATACTGAAAACGAAATTTAGTTGAAGATCATTGGGTAGTGGAAATGTTAAGCCTCTAAAACAGACACCACCCTTTATGTAAACACTTTGTGAGCAACAGAAACACCACACCCCCTATTTATCTCCAGCTGATTACATGATTCAAGGTGATCATTTTTCAGCTATGCCTAAAAATACACTTCTTACACCACCGTCATGCAGCTCTCGGTGGTGGAAAAGAGAACGTAAGTGCAGCTGGAGAGAAATTGAGAAACATTTCCACATGTTAGGCAAACCTAATAATGCTAATGCAATACAGTTGTGTAGGCTTGACATCATCCTTTTCGCTCCAGAATCTAAGAAATGTGCTTTGCATGCCATTTTCTGTGCACTTTAATGTAACTATGAAAAAAACTGTTTTCCTAAGAATTTATGATGGCTAGTATAAACACTGCTTATCATAAAACTTTTATACATTGTGTGTCCTTTGCGCTCATTAAACACAGTGACAGGCCTCTGAATCCGTCTATATAACAATAGCTGTTTTTTTTAAAGAGATAACCTGAGATTGCAGGTCTTACTGACACTATATTATAGAAAAAAAGACTTTCTATTTCTACATTTTATAATTGGGCCTAAGCATTTATTTGGCATAATGTTAGTTGGCAGCATCTGCTGGGTCAGCTGAGATGCACAAAAAGTGAGAGAAAAATGTTCCTGATGGAAACATGTAACATGATATACCATAGATAATATATTTGTAAATAAATGGTCAAGACATTTCAAATGGTTGTATGGGACAGAATTTAAATAGAAGTGTCGATAGGGTCATGCATAATAACTTATATATGAACATTATTATAAAGGCAATGCTTGTGTATAATATTACACGACATTATATAACAGTTATAAAACTCATGAATTCTCTCATTTGTTTCGTCTTGTCAGAGTCATTCCTGGAAAAAGGACTTTACAGTTTCTCAGTATCTTGTCAAACATTTTGCTCTCATTAACTGAGAGAGAGAGAGAGAGAGAGAGATAGAGATGCAGAGAGAGAGAGAAAGACAGAGAGACAGAGACAGACAGAGAAAGAGATAGAGATAGAGAGAGAGAGAGAGAGAGAGAGAGAGAGAGAGAGAGAGCGATGAGAACTGCCATGATGTAACTGATAACTGAAACGTGTGCGTCTCATTGAAGTTCCACATTACATGCAACTATAAATAGTTAAGTATAATGCACCATTCCTTAATTAAAAATTGTTAGCATTGGAATTAACAACACTCCCTGGTGTTACAAATATCATGTATCGGTGCACGATAGCCTGTGATATTACATATCACAAAAAATAATTTATTGCCCACTTATTACCTACATACATATCACAAACGTCCTGCCTACTGCTGGAAAGAAGACAGGTAAGGGAAATACATGAGAACAGACTGCAAAAAAAAATCTGCTGGACCATAAACACTGTTCTCTTATCTCTGCTTCACAAATAGCACACAAGCACATGGTATGTGGTTTGCAAGCTGTAAGGAGTGACAGGTGGTCAGTGACTGGGAAGGTTTAATGCTGTTTCTGCCCACTGGGGGTCTAGTGTCAATTTTTTTTAATACAATAGAGGCTCTATTCCTATTGTAATCTAATTGGGTTAGACTTAATTTCTATCATTCTGATAAACTGGTTAATGGGTCTGCACCTCTGGGTAATTGAGGTCCAAATCCTATCAACCAAAGACATATATATATATATATATATATATATTTTGGATTTGGATTTGGACCTCAATTACATATATAGGCTAAGCATTACAGTATTTACTGTAGCTGCTAGTACTGTGAGGTCATCATTTGGCTATATTTCCAAACATGATCATTTATATCCCCAAACAAATTTGAATAGTTCCCTTGTCTTTGTAAACCAGTGCTGCTGCTGGATGAAATACATGCTCAGCTACTCTCCATCTCAATCTGTCTCAGCTGATAATGGAGATTTGGTGTTGCTGGGCAACAGATTATTTGTGTAACACAGTCCTCGGCTGGGTTCGGTCCTGGCCACTTGACTCACTTCTTTGGAAAGGCTGTTAATTACGTGTATGAACAACAACAACAAAAAAATCTTCCACTTGCCCTTGTAGCGGTTTTCTTGGTTGCATCGAAAGTATTATTAAGATTTTTATAAAAGTTTCATAAACTGCTTCGAATTCGTATAATGGCTTTCTGATAAATCGGGCAAAAGTAATGGAACACAGTAGGGTTGCTTTGAAAAGCAGTTGCCGTCAGTGCACCACCTCTAAAATAAATAAATAAATAAACGTATAAATCTAATGTTAGAGAGCAGGAAGCCTTAGGGACAGATTGGCTGTATGTCCACGTGTCTTCAGCTGTGGCCTGCTGAACTCCCAGTGATTACACAGCTCTCAGTATACAGTCTCAAGGCTGTGGGCGGAAGGGTTTCCCTTCATGAAAAGTTGCCAAGCACCACTGGCTCCTGGTTGCTGGACAGGGGATGTTTATGGACAAAGATGTGGGTGCATCTCCTGAGGTTTAAACACTTAAAAGTCCACTATCCACATTAATATAAAACTTGAATGTACCTTGCAGCCATGTTTAAGCAAATCTGGCACCTCAGAGGTTGCTCTTTGAGTCAGTGTACCACCGATTCTCACATACGCATTAAAGCGTTGCTCCAGCATGCTTGACTCACCATCACTGCTTCCATAAAAGTCAGTGGTAATGATTCCAGTGGAGTTTTTTAAGCTTTTCCACAAACTCCCACCAGATGGCTACAAAAATAAACCCTGCTAAATATGTAGTGTGTGGGTGAAGGAATGCCAGCAGAGCTGACATAAATATGCCTGCCAGTCGCAGACAAGGTACTCTGGGAAGAAGAGGACTGTGATTTGCATGGCACAAAGGGAATTCGCTTCCTTTTCCAAGCACATTAAAAAGTAATCAAAACTTATTTTCAGGGGTCTCTTTTTTATTCAATGGCTCATATGATGTTATATAAATTCCTTTTAATGTGCAATTATATTTTCCAGCTTTTTGATTATTGCTTTTGAAAGTAACTCATTACAAGCAAAATGCCTGGCACCGGTAACAGTGGACAGTTGACGTAAAACAAGTTGCACAGAAAATCCCACCTCCCACTGCCTCCACACACATACACACTTCCTGTTCCATGAATTACTCTGTCCTTGTGTGTGTATATATATATATATATATATATATATATATATATATATATATATATATATATATATATTCTCTTTGCCCAGGCTGGATGTGGAGGCAGTGCATCCACATGCTCCAATGAACATGAATCATTGTTGCATAATCCGCCACCATTTCAGTAATTTGCTCATCAGATATTGTTGTGTGTCAGTGTGGTGGATTTAAAAGACAGCTCTCCAACTGGATATACATTGATTTTCAATCAATCAGTTGGGTAAGGTCAGCATGGATGTAGTCGGATGCAGGGGTTGACAAATTACTATCAAGAACATTATGCATTCAGACTATCTGTTATTTTGATTTATAGTTTCCCCATTGCTGCTACTCATTCCAAATCTGCTGCCTGCATGAACACACACATCAGCTGAGGTGTGATCTAGCCGATGCTAGAGCTACATGTATTAATTAGTGCACACAGATGTCTGGAGCATGCAAGTTGTTGTATAAACCTCCTGAGTGGCTGACTTTGTTGAAGGGTGCAAACAAGATGTGTTACATTATACATTTTTAAAGAGGAAGATAATCATTATACTAGCTAACTAGCTTATATTACTTTAGTGACTACTTTGTAGCCTATAGTCAGCTTCTAGGCAAACAAAAACATGAGACTTGTGACCACACCGGAGCCTAATAGGCACACTAATGAATTTATCATTTCTTCAACCCTGAAAGACTTCACACAGTTTTGTCAGTAAATTCCACTAGTACATTTACTCAGAAAAGATTTGTCTGATTTGAACAAGGATCTTTATATACATTGGAGTTAGAGTTTTAATGTGCAGTATAAAAGAATTGGCAGTGTGTGGCCGCCTTTAGATGTTCTCAGGTTTGCGTGTGTGTGGGACGGAGGGTGAAATCTCTCAGGTGTAGCTTGTGTCTATCCCTGGGGATTAGGATCATCAGGAGGTAATTTGTCGCTTGGCTTCATTATTGTGGTGCTGTGTAAAGTGCAGGTAAAGTTACATACTCTCTAATTAATCATCAGGGGTGATGGGTTAAGAACATGATGTGGGGATGATTAGAAGTCTGTCTGGATGTCAGGGATGGAACTGTAAATTAATAATCATTGAATCTTGAAGATTTGAATAAAAACAGTGAATAACTCACGAGTTTCTGTATGATTTGGACATTTTCTGTCCATTTTGTGTAAACAAAGAAAGATCAACTTTTTTTTTCTTCTCTTTTTTCCCCCCTAAATACATAACTAGGAGCATTTTAAAGTAATTCAAGGGCCATTTTCAGCCTAAGAGGTTGCTTTGGTGTGAGAGGAAAATCATCTCATGCACATTTAAATAATTTACACTTACAGAATTTTAAACAGGAACAAAAAGCACTTTTTTCATTTCCACTTGGTTCACTGAACATCTTGTAAAGCAAGACCGCAACCATTTATAAAGAATATACACAGCCTCATGTCAAAATAAATCCTGATGTTAGACATCCTTGACATCCTCTAGACCTTAAAATGGATGAAGAGGTGATCCATTCTCTGAGAAAATCTTCACTATTTGCTACATTTCCCTAAAAGCCCTCCAGCACATCCGTATGGCTCATTGGGCATGTTGCTATGCAGAGTGAGATGCTGTTCAGATGCTGTTCAGGCTGGAACCATGATGTTCCCACTTCCGTTACGATGTCTGATAGCTTCAACACCTCAGAAATCACTCTGGCTAAATATAGATCAACAGCCGCATCCTCTAAGCTGATGTCTCCAAGGACTCATGATGAAACATTCAAAAACGAGCTGCGGCCTCATGTCACCTGAATCGGGCTGGCCTGAAAGAGACCCGAGTGACCATATGTCTGTGAAGCCAAATCATCTTATTAACCCTCCGGAGAACGATGCTGAGCGGAAATGTCAGCAGAAGGCAAAGCAAAAACAACACAGCCTGTGTTTGGAGCTTCTCAGACAAGCACCGCTGACTCATCCCCTGAAGATCAGATGTTCCCTTAGAGAGCGGCAAGGCCGAGGAGACAAACAGAGACAAAATGGAGGTTTCTTTGCAATGCTTTGCGTAACGGATGGAGTCTGGTTATAATTTTACTGCGGTCTTAATCATGATAATATTATTAAAGCCAAGCTGAGCTTACAAAATGCCACTGTGCCTCGATGAACTTATGAATGCACGCCCATTCACAATTATGGCATGTGGGAGTTTCAGACTGCTGTACTTCACTGAATGGGTGTTTATCAGCCAGTCCTGACAGCCGACTATCAAGACAATGATGTGAAGCTGGCATAAGCTTGTGATCAACCCATTATGTGTGTTGGTCTAAATAACTCAACAACACTCTCACTAGCATAATTCTTCACATAGTGCCTGCTGAGTGTTCCCAGTAACACTCGCTCCACAGTGAATGTGACCTGACACGTGGCACTATAAGGCAGGAGAGGCTGTACATGATAATAACGCTGTCATACTGCCCGCAATAACATTTACCCTGCAGTGTACATATTTACTTAGTAGCAGTTAGGACTGGAAGATAAAGTCAGTGCAGTGGACTGCCTAATGATGTCAGGACGGCGAATACATTTTATACCACAGTGATGCTGAATACTTCGATCTTATTAGTCAGATATGTGTTGGCTGTAAAATGCTGGCTGTAAGACAAATCACAGGTATGGATTAATTCATGTGATCATTCTAATATATCGTCATTGTTTAATTAACTGAAGGCACAGATCTAAGCCTAATGGTAAACGTAAAAATGTTAAAAATGTGCTATTATTGAAATAATGATATGGTATAGTTCTGACTGGTTCTGTTTATTTAACATATACTTAAGGAGTCTCCAGTGTCAGCAGTTCTGAGGTAAAGTCTAACAAGATGGGAAGCTTTCTAATACAGAGAGAGGCAGTTTCTTAGAATTATACCAAGCTTTTCCTGTCTTATTTGTTTAGAAAGAAAAATGATAAGTTATTATCATGAGAACTAGAAGTATCTTGGATATTTCACAACATTAATAATAACATTAAATGGATAAAAATGCATGTAATAGAAAACCGCTGTGGTAAAAGAGGAATAAAACACCTTGTTTTTCGGTTTTTTGATAATAGACTATTTCACTCTGGTAACAGTAAATAACAACACTGTAGATTATTTTCCTGAAACAGCATGAACCGTTGAGTTTAGTTCCTTGCTTAAATAATAACTCTTAAAGTTAGTAACATACATGAGCATATGAGCATTCACACCTCTGATTTCACTTCATAAAGAGATTGTCAGTAAATGCATATTTCATGTTGCAAAGATTTCATTCATTTTATCTTTGTCAGTAATTCTGACTGTTTCCTTGGATCTACATAGATATTATAAGCATAATATCAGGAAAAACAGCCGAAAATTTCGTGCAATCAGTGAGCCCATGTGCTGTATGCAAGGCAATGATAACACACACACTGTTACACCACAAACTTACCACTGATAAGTTGGTAAGCCGTCACTCAAACAAAGCTGTCACTCAGTATTCAGTTATTTTGTGTTAATGTTCTCAGTATTCAGTAGTGGTAAGTACTGCTCTTGGTTAATTGATTGCTTCATTACATAGACTCCATTATATAGTAATCAATTTATCATCATAATCTCTTTAGTTTTTGATCATTCACTTCTTTGCACAAACACACAGGAGCCCCATTAATTGTGAGCTGATCAACACCTTCGTATAGCAGGTCGTTTTCATTGTGTGAAGTACTATCTGGATGACTACTACATCTCTAACATGCAGATTACTGTATTAATGCTGTTCATGCAATAATTACAAATTCCTCACACCTAGCCTCTTACTTAGCTTAATCCTATGAAATCATTATCGTTTTTGTAATCTGCTCATTCCAATATAGAACTTCCCGGCTTTCCTGTATCTTCAACATGAATATTTTATTAATCCTAGTAAAGGGCGAAGATATTTTTATATCAACACTAGACGCTCTGTGCACACAGACAAATTCCATGGCACCATGAACAGTTGCAGTCAGTTGCATGCATACGTGCCGGGTTTCATGTGTAAGACCACATGTCAGTACTGTGCTGTTTAGCCCCCTCATGAACAATCATGACATTCGGGGGGGGGGCAAGAGCAAGCACGGTGTTTACCCCACCCTCTAGTGGACAATGATTATGACTTTGAACAACAGTGCATGCAAATCTCCATGAACTCCTAGTAATAAAGTTTATAAAGGTTGTAAGGTCTACAACACTAAATGGGTTCTTTGTCTCGCAGGGAAACGCCCGAAATGTGCAATGTGGAATACAACAATGAAGGGTTTCCCTTTCAGAAAAGTTTCAAGTAAAACCACTTTGGAGTGCTGGAACCATTAACCATCTGTAAAACCTAAAAACTTATTATCTAAGCTTTGAGGTTTGTTGTTGTGATCGATGATCTCTATCTCTACCGAGAACCCTGCTTGTACGTATATATGTGTAACATATAGATATATGTTCGAAGTATGTTTGATGAGGGTAACATACACCACTCATCACAGTTAGCTGGATAGCTTGTTGCTAATAAAAGGTGAATATGGAGGTGTCCAGGTTTTTTCCCTCAACATCATATATTGATTTTTCCTAAGTAGACGCCTGTCAATCAAATTATGCATGAAGCAACTAAAAAAAAACAGCATCAATACCACAAACTGCAGTCAAATGGCATTGTAAGGCATGTTCAAAACTGTTAAACAGACCAACATAGCAATGATAGAAGTTTACCAACCAAAAACTAAACTGAATTATATTATTTACAAAGCTGAAGATTTAATAAATATTGACACACAATTATTTGTTCCTATGAGTTGGTGTTAGTATGGTGCAGGACAGAAAGTAAGGGTTAATGAGCTTGGTACAGCTAGTTCCCAAGAGAGATAGACAGGTATGTGTTGGAGAGAGAGAGAGAGAGAGAGAGGTGGAGGCCAACCCGGGACTCTTGATAAACCAGGCAACACCCATTGCGCCTCACACAGTGTGTGGTTTGCTCATAGAGCGCCAGAGAAGGCGCTTATTACCATGCTAGCACCGGAACTCGCCGGTTTAGTGCGCGTGTTCAGTCGGATCGGTGTGTCATTGATCGGTGTGTCTCTGATGGTGTTTGCTTGGCGCGTTTCTAAGCGATGGTGCTAGCGCGGTGGGGCTGCGCGCGGGGAAGCGGCTGTAGGTGGTGTGAGCGGCGCTAATGTGGACTCGCACGTCTGGATGTAGCTGATTGGAGTCGGTACTGATCGCGCAGCCGGGAGGGGGAGGAGGGCAGTTTCAGGAGTAGGGTGTTTTTTCTCTCCTCTCGCTCTCTCTGTGTGTGTGAGTGTGTGTGTGTGTGTGCGCGCGCGCGCGTGTGTGTGACTCTCCAGCGGCCATGTTAACCAAGAAACCCTGTGCTGCCGTCTACCCGACTGGTAAGAAACCTAAAAGTCTGATTCTCAGCGGTTCTTTACTAAACATCCCGGCGCGGTTAGACTGCACTCGGGACACTCTTTTAGATCTGTTACTCTTCCTGAATGTAGTAAAGGCTTCTTTGCAACACAAAACCCTTGCGTTTTTTCGCTTTTCTAATGGAAACCGATGGGCTACAAAGTAGCGTGTAGCTAGCCATCATGTATATTTCTCTTTAGAAATCTTTACATCCCTAAACAAGCCTAACGTGGCTTTTGTAAATGATTGAAACGTTTTGACTCCCTCCAAAAAAAAATGTCTCTTTGTTTCGGCATGTAAGGGTTTGTGTATTCAGATGCATTTCCTACCACCTCCTTTTTCACACCACGTTCCTTACACGATTTCAGACATTATCCTGTTTTATATCTCGGCTCATTTCTCCATGAAAAACTTGGGATCGGGGTTTTTAGGATCATAGGGTCAGTGCTTGTCTGCGGGCAGCACAGCCTCTCTCCACATTTATGTACAGACTCGAGCTTTCGTTATTGCATGTGGTGTGTGGTGTTTTGTTGGGGGATTTTTAAGAAATGTGTGTGTTTGGTTGAATCGCAGGTAAAGGGGGTGAGCTGTGCACCGGGGCTGTCCGGTCTGGAGCAGGGAGCGAGCCGCCATCACCCGTCACACTGCCGCCTCTCAGGAACGGCAACTCGCTCACGGTACTAACACACACACTGTATCTACATTACTACACACACACACACACACACACACACATAGAGGCTCATCATAACCACTACATCACTGCAGGCTGTTTGGCATCCTATAGATACATAATGGCAGTCGATTACTCAAAACATTGACGTGTGCAGGACATTTAACACTCGCTGTCTAACCGCATTTTAAAACTGCTTATCCGATCAGATCATTTTAGTGGTTTGTCTTTAAAGGGCCAGTTGGACTCGATCTACACCCATCATTAATTTAGTTAAAAACAGACCCGCTGTGTGTTTACATGTTCAATGCAGAGCTGCAGAACACCCTCCCCTCTTTATTGTGTAGCTGAACACGTTATTTTCTGTAGGACTGACTAAATATGCAACAGGGGTGACTTCCATGTGAGTTTTGTGCATTTGACGCCTTGAGCATATAAAAGAAATAAATAAAATGTATTATCGGGGGTGAACTTAAAATGACATTTATCCTAGATAGGTAAATTATTAATAGTAAACACTGCAGCATGTTCTGTCAGAATGGCACACTTTTTGAACCCCCCTACAATGGAATATACCATTTCTAAAAAAACTGCTGATTATACTGCCCTTACTGGTGCAGGCACTATAAAATAAAACTAGATACCTCGGCCAAATTTTATTTTTGTGAGCTAATTTGCTAGGTTAGTCTTGTATGTTAAAAGTAATATGTTATCGTAAATAATGTATTTAGAAGCTCTGTAGAGACATCTTGACTGTACACGTTTGGTTGCCTCGAGATGTAACTGAATAATTGTCTCTCATATCAGTTATCAACAGGTATCGCTTGAACAATACCTGTTTAGCTCTGAAAATAAACCTCACAAGCTTCAGCGCTGATTAAGATCCGAAATCTTGCCCCTATATCTTATTGAGCCAGACTGAAAAGAACAGAAAGGCTTTCAGTGTAAAATAGCACGCTAATACAGATGTGAACTGTGGCCTTGTTTTCTGTCATTGGTAATGTAGGCAATGGACACAATTAGGCATGGCTTAACATATTGTGTGCTGAGCTGTGGAGCTTGACTATGGAAGGGGGGATGGGGAGTGAAAACCAGCCCATCAGCCTGAACCATTACAGGCTTCAACAACAGCCTAGACCTACTGGTCTGTTAGCTCACACAGAAAACAACACGGTCAGTAATCTCTGATGAGCTTACGTTTTTTTTAAAATCCTTGAATGAAATTCTAGTTCGCCTCGTCTCTTTTGTGAAGACTTTTCCTTCCTGTGTCGGTTGTATTTTTTACTCCGCGCCGAGTGATCCTGAGTATTGGATTTGCATTAATGCCGGTTAAATTTGACTTATTAATCGGTCTTTATTTAGCGGCTCTAATGCAAGAAAAAAAAAACAAATTGCACGGAAGCTCGAATAGCTTAATTAACTGACCTCACTGGTGTGCATCTTTTAATGAGTGAACTCGTATTACAAATGTCTCTTTAAAATATCAGTCGAAGAGAAATCTTTTCAGGTTTCATGTGTTATTTGCTGCCACTCAAGAGTGAACACAACAGGAAAGCATATATAACCTATATATAACCATATATAGATGCTTGATATGTAAAACTATCTGAACGCTCTATAATATAGTTGTTATAACTATAGATAATATTCAGACATCATATGCAAATTATATATATATTTTTCTTTTGCCTTTTTGATTCATTATTATCAAGGATTTTAGCAGGTTTAATTTTGCTATACTCTTCCAGAGAGGCCAGAAGCTTGTTAGAGGAGTGTTAAAATAATTGTTATGCCCTCCATGCCATGTCTTTTGTTCTGCTCCAGTTGTGTGTCCTGTGCAGCTGTCAGCACACGTGTCCTCCCCATGACATTAGACCTGTAGCTCCTATGTTCTGTATACAACATGAGGTTATTCAACTGACGGTTATTATTTTCTCTAGTTGTTTGGGTGACACCAGTGCTCTTGTGTTTAGGGTAAACTGTTCATCGTTATTTATGATTCTTGAAATACCTGGTATTTCCATCTAGAGATCGGATACTGATAAACTGTTGAGGCATTCGTTGCTGTTTATTTTTATTTCTGTTTCCACCTTTGCGTTTGATATCTGGAGATGTTTTTTTAAGCCAGAGACTGGTTAGACGGGAAACACGGTTGCGTAAACTTAAAGCAGCTAACCTCTTGGATACGATTGTGCACAATTAATCTGGAAAACACACAGTGTTAGGTGAAAGAGAAAACCGTAACCTCTCTAGGCAGATGACGTATACAGAGCCAATCTGTCTACTGCAACAGGATGTCATGGTACAACAAGTCACAGAGACAATCACAAGCATCTTTCGGGAAACAAGGAAGTGCATGCCTGCCTTCCTGTCAACATCAGTAAAGCAGGAAATGCATGCCTGATGTTTTCAGTAAACAAAGTGGAGCTTTCGTTCATGTCTTAGGTCAGATCTAAAATGTTGGACAAAATCCTGGAATGTAATAATGTAATCTAGTACGTAGTAATAAAAGACTGTTAATCAAACACAACATGCATGCTGTCTGTTTGCAAACACTAGGTATGCAGTGATGCATTTTATTACTTTAAGTTTTCCCTTCTCTGGTCACGTGTGTATTTATAGTATGCGCAGCAGCTACCTTTGTTCTTGCTAAAAATAGACGAAAAGGTTTTTGTGTGTGTGTGTGTGAGAATTCTCAGCATGCTCATTTTGGTATTCTGAAACTAGTTACGTTGTACCCAGCTTTACAGTATGCTCAAGAAAAGTGCACAGAGAGCAGCAGAATCTATCCCTATGTGTCATGAGGTATTACTTAAAAATGACCTTTTCCTGCCTAGTTGGCCATAAAATTTTGCAAGCTTTAAATGTCAGAGATCAAAAAAGATCGAAACAAAAAAGGAAAAGAAGCAATCTTTGACAAATAAACATTCTCTTTAATACTGCTTAGTAGCTACTGTTGTCCTGATTTGAATGGTCATGAATTTCAGCACCTTGAAGAATAGTGCTGACCTTCTGACCTGAATGTTGTTTTTTTTTTGGATATTCTTTTTCCATTAGTTCTCTAATAGCAGATTTTCTCTGTGTTTTCTTTTTGATAGGTTGGAGGCAATAAGAACACGATGAATGACCATCTGCATGTCGGAAACCACCAGCAGATCCACGTTCAGCAGCTGTTTGAGGAAAACAGCAATAAACGGACAGTGTTGACTACACAGCCAAATGGATTGACGCCAGTAGGCCGAACAGGTTTGCCCTTACCGGAGAGGCAACAAGAAAGCAGCCAGTGTAGGGAGGGCAGTTCCGCCTCCACCAAATCCACTGAAAGCAAGCCCAAGGTAGTTCCTCTTTCTCCAGATCAGGCCATGAAGCACTACCTGTCCAAACTGACAGCATTTGAACACCAGGAGATTTTGAACTACCCTGAAATATACTTTGTCGGACCAAACGCTAAAAAACGGCCGGGTGTGGTCGGGGGCTCAAATAACGCTGGTTACGATGACGATCAGGGCTCTTACATCCATGTACCCCATGACCATATAGCCTACCGGTACGAGGTATTGAAGGTCATTGGTAAGGGCAGTTTTGGACAAGTAGTGAAGGCCTATGACCACAAGGCCCACCAGAATGTGGCCTTGAAAATGGTGCGCAACGAGAAGCGGTTTCACCGCCAAGCAGCCGAGGAGATTCGGATCCTGGAGCACTTGCGCAAGCAGGACAAAGACTCTGCTATGAATGTCATTCACATGCTGGAGCACTTCACATTCCGCAACCACATCTGCATGACGTTCGAGTTACTTAGCATGAACCTGTATGAGCTCATAAAGAAAAACAAGTTTCAGGGCTTCAGCTTGCCATTGGTGCGCAAGTTTGCACACTCTATCCTGCAGTGTCTGGACTTCTTGCACAAAAACAGGATCATTCATTGCGACCTCAAACCCGAGAACATCCTCTTGAAGCAGCAGGGACGCAGCGGGATAAAAGTGATCGACTTCGGATCCAGCTGCTTTGAACACCAGCGGGTTTATACTTACATCCAGTCACGCTTTTACAGAGCACCAGAGGTCATTCTGGGCTCTCGGTATGGGATGCCAATCGACATGTGGAGCCTGGGTTGCATTTTAGCGGAATTACTAACAGGGTACCCTCTCTTGCCCGGGGAAGATGAAGGGGACCAACTAGCATGTGTCATAGAGCTACTGGGCATGCCCTCCCAGAAGCTTTTGGATTCGTCTAAGAGAGCCAAAAATTTTGTCAGCTCAAAGGGATATCCTCGTTACTGCACAGTCACCACCTTACCCGACGGCACGGTAGCGCTAAACGGCGGACGCTCGCGTAGGGGCAAGCTTCGAGGTCCACCTGGAAGCAAGGATTGGGTAACGGCGCTTAAAGGCTGCGACGACACCCTCTTTTTGGACTTCCTCAAGCAGTGTCTGGAGTGGGACCCGGCTTTGCGTATGACTCCAAGTCAGGCCCTGCGCCACCCGTGGCTGAGAAGACGCTTGCCAAAACCTCCCACTGGGGAGAAAACTACCGTAAAGCGAATCACTGAGGGCACAGGTGCTATAACCTCTATCTCCAAATTACCTCCCACATCAAGTTCAGCCTCAAAACTAAGGACTAACCTGGCACAAATGACTGATGCCAATGGGAATATACAGCAGAGGACAGTGTTGCCAAAACTAGTCAGTTGAATACTAAACCTTTGTTTGCTTCTTTGTTTTGTTTCTATAAATGTATGTGGAAATATTTAAGTATGTGGAAAGGTGAACATCCACAAGTGTGAAAGGTTTTAGGAATATAGTCTTTAATTCATCAGTTATTTACAGCTTTGTAGCACCTTTTTCTTTTGTTTTGTTCAAAACACTCTTGTTGTTTTTAGAAATACTAAAATGGCCAAGAAAGAGGGAACAGTGCTTTTAAGTTTTTATCTCAGGACTGTGTGGACCGCTGCGGTGCTTATTCACGCAATCTGGCCTATTACTAACGAAGCCCTAATCACTTTCCTCACTTCTATCTTGTAGCTTAAGAGTAAAGACAATGAAGTTAATGGAGATTTTGATTGCGTGTCCTCGCTAGCGTTTAGCTCGCTACCTCTATAACCGGTTAGAACAACACTGCGCTGATGAAGGAGAATTTTACATGAATTTTTTTAATAAAAAAGCTATCTGCGAATGGGAAGGTTAAGGCAGGAGATACAGGAAGAGCATACATAGTGAAAGCAAAACGTACGTTATAGACTGCTCCGAGGTAGAAGGGAGAAATACTATGTTTACATGACAGACTTGGTATGTGCCTATAATCTCTTGACATTCCTTATAAAATTGACTCAAGGAAAAGAGAGACTGCAGGGTAGTGTAACTTTATAAATAGACTTCTGGCAAGTTAAAAGGAATTTTTCTTCTCGTTTGACTGAGTAGAATTTGTTCTCGGCAGTGCTCGTGTATTTAACTATAAGCTATTCTCTGCAAGAACTGCTGGGAACAAAATGTTGTACAGTCTAGTAGGAAATCTTTGGTGCTTTGACCTTTTTATATATATATATATATATATATATATATATATATATATATATATATATATATATATATATATATATATATATAAGGTATTTTTGTTTCAATAATTTAAACCTATGCTCATGGAACAAAATAATGTTTAGAAACTAACTAGCTTTTCCTTTCCTTTTTTTTCCTTTTTAAATAGCTAATTCTCTCTTCTAAGAACTGTGGCTTTTGCAGTGATTTAGAACGGATTGTGCTAATCATTTATCGACAGGACTACTTGAAACTGAGCCAGTATTAACACTATCATTGAAAACCTATGGCAGAGAAGGGGCACTTTAAACGAGAGTCTCATCTCAGAACCCCCCGGCTGTCGTTTGTAATCAGAGATCACCCTCTGAAATTCATGTCACATTTTCTATATTTAGCTTTTTAGCGTGGACTCGCTAGCATATGGCCAGAGTTTAAACTCTTAAAAGCTTGTTCCCTTCTTTAAAAATGAAATTGCATGTTTTTAACCCAAACACAGGAAAAAATAAATACATTTAGATATTTTCACAAACTGGCCATTTTTGTAGCATTTTTGATGTAGGAAACTGACAAGGGTCTGAAAGCTTTGTAAGATTTTAATTTATTTATTTCTTATTATTGGTTGATTTTTATTATTTCTTAAAAAAAAGAGCTAATATAAAAAAGAAACAGTGGGCAGAATGTGTGTTTTTTTTTTTTTTGGTTCGATGTCGGTGGAGTGAATTACAGTGTAATGCACAAGGATTCTGATGGTCGGATATTACTACTTTTGACACTCGCAGGAATAAACGCTCTCGACCGGATGCGAATGTGGTGGTGGGGTTAAAAAAAAAAGAGAGGGGGGTCGGACCAAGGGCTGCTAAGTGGCAAAGCAAAGCTGTGGCATTTATGTGGGTTTTAATGCCCCTGCTACTGGTTGGCATGGTACCCAGCCTGCTGCACACACACACTGCCCAGTCCCCTCTGGACGCCTACAGTACATTTGCAAATGCACAATAATCTGCCGACATCAGCAGGCAGTTCACGTTGTACTTTACATGGGGTTTTTTTTGTGGATTAACAGTGGTGGGGAATAATTGTGCCCTTAGGTTTTAATACAATGTGCCTTTGATTATCAATGCCATTCATTTTTGTCCAACAGTGACACCCCCCAATCCATTCATTTGTTGTTAGGTACACCGACACGTAGGCAATTACAAAGATCCTCTTTATAACGGTGATCACCTTGCACTTGTCTGAGCATTGCCCAAAGATCCTCCTGCAACCCTGTAGTGGGTTCCGGGTGGAAAGCGGCTGCACAAATGAAATGTTTTTTATATGCAGTTTGGACACATGATTCGAGTTAAGAACTCAGAGACCCATTGCCAACAGGGATATCTCACCAAGTCAAACCTAAACCTATTTCTTTTAGTGCAAAATGGGTCTCTTCTACAGCGTCCATCTTGTCTTAACAAACTCAAGGGGTTACATTTGCTTCATTGTATTACTTCATTGGTAAATGACACATCTTACTATTTTACCTCAGACTGTTCTTGTAATATTCTTGTAATTTATTAGCCCAGGGCATTTGGTATATACCAAAGTGCATTCCTTTCTATGTTTGTGGCTAGGAGAGGGAAACAAAGCCAGAATTTCTCAGTTTTATTAGATTTTTTTTTAAGCTGAGAAAGAAGAGGCTCTCCAGGTAATTTTGCCTGTCGAGGGCGATATCTCTATCTCTAGAAAAAGAGGAAGAAAATGGAAGCTTGTGGCACAGAGCCTTCACAAACGTTCGAGCGACGCACCATGCCTCTGAGCATCTGTCGCAGGACACTGCTGGATGTGTCTCGAATGCGCTGAATATTGCTGCCCCAATCAAAGTCAATATTCAACCCTGGCTGCAATACAACAGTTGTGTCATTAGGACGCAAACGGCTGAGTGTTATCTTTCGAAAGGATGTACCTTTTTACTACTTTCTATCAAAAAACAAAAACCCGTTATCCCAGGAAGTCGACTCTATCTATCCACTGTCAACTTTTTTTTATTTTTTATTTTTAACGAATCTTTAAATAAGGAACAAAAGTTGACCTTCATTTGTATCCAACCATAAACGCGTACTGTACATATATGAACTTTACTAAGAATTCAACGTGGATTGTGTACATATGTAAAATGTTTTCCCTTTTTTTTCTTTCTTTTTTTTTTTTTTTTTGTCAAATGCTGCTGATAACACTACATCAAGTCATGTAGTGGATTTTAATCTTGGCGGCCAGTTTTATGATACTGTATGTATTGTACAGCTGATGAAAGTCATTTTTTTTTCTTTTTCTAGTGATCATTCGTTAAATTTTATTGTTGTGGCCAGAAATAATTAATAATAAAAGTTTTAATGTTGATCTTTACAAATATTGGTTCATTTTGTCAAAGTCACTGTTTGTCTGTGAACAGATAAAAAGAGGTTTAAATGTAAACACTGCTCTGGCTGACGGAACGAAACCTTATCTTATAGCACCAGTATGTCTTTTGGAAAAAAAAAGAAAGAAAAAAAGCAGAGATTGGGAAAGGGGAGTTTCTGACAATGTCAGCAGCACTAAAGCTCGCTCAGAATAGTATTTGGTTGGATAACAAACCAGAGGAACTTTGGACACTAGAGCTACTGTTCTATGTGGAATATCCATGTGTACATGATCTATTGCACATGCTGGTAAAAAAAAAAAATACATATATATTTAGCATTTTAACTCTGAATCATTACTGGGATTTTGTGCTTTCTCAGATATAAAAGCACCAGCTTTTATTGAGGTTGAGGGACTGATATATTTTTTTAAAAACCTACACTAAGCCTTGGTCAGAACCTTTCTGTCCTTTAAATAGCTAACAAACCTAATTAATCGAATTACTGTATGGTACAAGAACTACTTAAACATGGGCCTTGATTATTTTATAGCTTATGAGAAACAATGAGCAATGAGCATAAAGCTAGTGAGTCACTGTGAGCGAGAAAACGTGGAAAGTTTCTCCCTGAAGTACATCTTAGATGAGAAACCAGATCTCTGTCCTGAACATAACAGCTGAAAACTGAATCCTGTCTGAAGTGATGAAAGGTTTTCAGGTTTATCATCAATCAGATCTTACGTACTTTATCCTAGTTAATATATTTCAGACTGTGCATTTTATTGACTAGTCAGTTATTATCTAACGTTTTCTATTGAACTAAATAGTGACTGAGATTTTGTAAATTTAGTAACACATACATGTCTTTCCCTGACCGTTTAGTTTATTTAAATTTTGTTCTTATCTCAAGCCCAGGGTGTTTGGGTTATCTAAGTGACTTTCAATACTATGCTGACTTGCAAGATGCTCTTTCATCACAACCATTTCTTCCTCTTGAGACGAACCCGTTGTGAGTCTCTAATATTTTAATATAACCACAGTTGACGGTTGCAGCAATGTTGCTATGTTTGTTATTCAAGTCTAAATTTACCTAAATTCTGTGCTGTGTACAGACTCCTCATTCTTCCTCAGTACTTGGCAGCTGACGTTTGGAAAGAAATGATGTCATTTTAACTGCAGTCTTCCTGTAGAAACATTAGAAATTTAATAGTATAGGGTTGTTTGAAATTCTGTTTGCTAACAACGGCATTCGTTGTTTCAAGATTTACCTTAGATAACTTGTCTTATTTTCATTTTTTATTTCTGAAGATAGAAAGATCAGAAAAAAGCTGCTTAAAATACCTTTCCTTGTTGATGCATTAGATTTTTATTTATTTATTCATTTTTTAAATATCTGTTTCTTTAATGTCTATTGTCAGTTATAAAAAGTCTACTATTCTGCAGTTGACTAAATGCTACTACACTGAAATGAAACTTGAAAAAGTGATATTTTTTAATATGTAAAAAGTATTTATCACTGTCAGTGTTTGCTCATTAAACAGACCGAGCCAATCTAGCTTTCAGAAATGTTTATTAAAAGGTTAATCATCTTTTGAAACCAAAGAAGATATACAGTATATAGGATAAATGCAGAATGTACGCTACAGCAAATGGCAGCTTTATGCTTCTTTTAGAATGATCATCAATACCTTAAAGTAACTTAAATGCCCAAAAGGTGCTCTCTCCACACTGAAAAGTGTGGAGCTTAGGAAACAATTAGATTGTTTATCATTGGTAGAGGCCATCCACCATGACAAGGATGATTTCACTGGTCGTTGATGGATACATCTCTTTATTCCTCTAAAAACAACTAGTTAGTCACTAATTACTCAAAACACTTCTTACGGTTGGTTGCTTTCAGTACATCTTTACAAAGTAGGAAATGTTTGGGATAACTGCACTTGAATGCAAAGTCCAGAATTTGCAGGTGGGAAATAGGATCATTTAAGCACCTTGTCTTCAGCATTAGGCAAAATGTTTAGAAAGCAAATGTGTACATTAGAGAAATCATGTTAGGAATATGTCTCTAATGTAACCAAATATAAACATGCTAAAGATAAAGATCATTTACAGACTGTATTCATCCTGTTCAGGTTCATGGAGGTTTAAATTGCGCTAATACTTTCTTCTAAAACCAACTGTAAGAAAATATTGTAGGCATGTGCTAGCTGGATAAATAAAACACACAGTCCTGCACATATCTCTAGCGAACCAGAGTGATGTACATTATACTACAAGTTTGTGGATCACCTGACCGTCACACACACATGTACTTCTAGCCCAAACTTAATGCCACAATAATGGAAGCACACATTATTTGGTGTTACAGTTTTCCTTCACTGGACCTAAGAGGCCCATGATGACATGGTTTGCTAAGGTTGCAGTAGAAGAATTTGAGTGTCCTGCACAGAACACTGACCTCAACACCTTTGGGATAAACTAGATCTTGCCTGAATAAGCCAAAACCTAGAAGACTTATCAGAAGAGTGGAGGTTATTATAACAGCAAAGGAGGATTAAATCTGGATGTTCAACAAACACATATTGATGTGACTGGTCAGGCGTTCAAAAATATTTGTGTTTTTGTTCCCAGTGTATCCAGGGGTATAGTGGTAGGGTTCATATTAATTAAAAAAACTTCTTGTTTAGCCCATGCTCACACAATATCTGTACATAATGGTATTTTGTTACACTCCAGTACACATTAGCTGCAGGACTACAAAAGACTTTTGGGATAATAGTTTAAGGTGACCTTGCAAAATTTTAATTTCATTGTAAAAATCTGATCTCAGTGGTCGTCATATGCTCTGCACTGTGGTCAAAGCCGTCTAATCCAGTGGTATGATGGTATTAAAGAGGCTTTGCATTATTTTATTAGTCTTTCTGTGTTTTCAGGGTGAACTCTGGTGGGAAGAATGCTCATGTGACAGGCCTGTGTGACCAGACGGTGCTGGAGATGAGCCACTGATGTCATTGCGCAGGAATGCAGAAGAACATTACAGTGAAAGGCCGCCATGGAAACAAGGAACGGAGGTATTTCCCTGAACAAAAAGAATTGTCATTGCTCGAACCTGTAAATTTATTACACCAAGTCTGGGACTAAATATTTATAAAACCTGTCATTTAATGTGTTAGTATTTTAATCCCAATGAACATGAACACAGTGTGTGCAGGAACAGGAATGTGTGAAAACATTACAACACAGAAGCAGAACTGCAAAACGTTGAATAAAAAGTAGAAATGATGAATGATTTCTATTATATTTTTATATCATAGTATGTTTTTTTCTGCATAATTTTGCCACTACAAGGCATAAGAAACGTGACAGGTTATATATCTTGCAGAAAATGAGTTTGAAGTCATTTGACCTGCTATAGAGCTTGTGTTGTGAAATAGTGCAACTTTTTAATTACAAGAAAGGTCAGCGTGTGTGACTTTCCTAATGAGGTCTAGGGGGATGTGTCGTCTGGGCCATTAGTCCTTCGTTAAAATTGAAATGCCTAGGTCATTACGAGAAAACGGCATACTTGTGTTGTGTTATTTCGAATAAGCCAGTGATGTCTGGAAACATCTGGAAATAACAGTTAATATTAGTTCATTTAATAACACCTGAGATTAGTTAAGATTAGGGCTGGGATTATAGACCTATTTCATCAGGGTTTTACATTTTAAACAGTAATGTACAGTTTAATTAAATCTGTAATAAGACAAACCTTTAACTTAAGCAGATGCGATATTTGTTCATATAATAATATATACAATACTGTGTTTCCATGCTACATGCTGTAATATAGTGTATTTTGTATCTGATAGCTCACTGATATTATAAACTGACAGTGACATGCTGCATTTGAAACTTCTCACAGTGCCAGATAAGTAGAAAAAGAGGTTTGGCATTAGATAGTTGTTTGGAAATCCAGGCAACAATTAAAGCAATGCCAGACTGTTGTAATTATACCATAATGGACCAGTCATGCCCAGCCTCACTGCTGGAGAACTTGTTATCTTCCAGTACACCTGAATTTAATATTCTAATGCTATTAAACATCCTAATTAAGTGGATCACATGTCTTAGATTAAGACTGGAAGAAAGCTGCAGGGATGAAGACCTCCAGGGGCATGTAGGCGGCACATATCCAAGCAACGTGCCCAGTACACACAGTAAATACATGATTAAAAGTAAAGGAGGAGTGCATGAATTGGTCTGAAGGCAACATATTTCTTTTTGCAAGGTTTTGTAACCCATGTGACTTTCACTCTCAAACATATTAGGCTGAGGTTTATCATTGTTGTGTGCTCCTCTGAGGGGCTTCTGCTAGGTTAGGAGCTATTCATATATCTCACAGGATACTGTCTAAACTATAAAAACTTTAATTAGTCTTTTGTTTGTTTCTGAAATGTTGTTTCAGAAGTTTGGTCTGTATGTACTGACCCATATGTAACAAACTCAGCCACATTTGGATTTGGACGACTCGGTCACATGCTTACTATCATTAGTACTTAATTATACATATAAGCAGCTCTGCATTTATTATGAGCCAATACATTGCTGTTGTTGATGAGTAGTTCTCCCACTTCTGTAGCTCCTTTGCTTTTCATATGCATTCAGGGTGCGGTCTTGAACCTAGATGAGTAACACCTCAGTCATACTACGGAATATTTTTGAAGATCATCGCAAGGCTATTTAGTTTATTCTGTGGTAAGGGATGTGGAAAATCCAATCTTAACTCCATGTTTGATATTTATGACTGTAGTGTGGGGGTGAACACTGGCTGTAATGTAAAAAATCCAAGTCTTGACTACATGTGTGAAAGACATCAATGATAGTATCAGAATGAGCCCTGCATGTTTGTTTTGAATCATGAATATTCCTGGCAGTTTTGGGATCGTTGGTCAGGACCGAGAATAATCAGACTAATAGTAAAATGTAAAATCTGCCATTATACACTGATCAAGTATAACATTATGACCACCTGCCTAATATCGTGTTGGTCCCTCTTTTACTGCCAAAACTGCCCTGATCTGTCAAAGCATGGACTCCACTAGATCCCTGAAGGTGTGCTGTGGTATCTGGCACCAAGATGTTAGCAGCAGATCCTTTCAAGTCCTCTTGCGAGGTGGCGAGTTGCGAGATGGGGATCGGACATGTTTGTTCAGTGCATCCCACAGATGCCCGATTGGATTGAGATCTGGTGAATTTGGAGGCCAAGTCAAATTCCTCAAACTCATTGTTTTGCTCATCAAACCGTTCCTGAACCATTTTTGCTTTGTGGCATTATCCTGCTCAAAGAGGCCACAGCCATCAGGGAATACCGTTTCCATGAAAGGATGTACATGGTCTGCAACAATGCTTAGGTAGGTGGTACGTGTCAAAGTAACATCCACATGGATGGCAGGATGCAAGGTTTCTTAGCAGAGCATTGCCCAAAGCATGACGTTGCCTCTGCCGGCTTGCCTTCTTCCCATAAGGACCTGTGCAACCTGGTGCCATGTGTTCCCCATGTAAGTGACGCACACACACCCGGCCATCCACGTGATGTAAAAGAAAACGTGATTCATCAGACCAGGCCACTTTCTTCCATTGCTCTGTGGTCCAATTCTGATGCTCATGTGCCCTTTGTTAGGGGTCAGCATGAGCACCCTGACTGGTCTGCAGCCATGCAATGCACTGTGTATTCTGACACCTTTCTATTAGAACCAGCATTAGCTTCTTCAGCAATTTGAGCAACAGTAGCTTGTCCGCTGGATTGGATCACACGGGCCAGCCTTCGCTCCCCACGTGCATCAATGAGCCTTGGCCACCCACAGCCCTGTTACTGGTTCATCACTGTTCCTTCCTTGGACCACTTTTGATAGATACTGACCACTGCAGACTTTGGAGATGCCCTGATCCAGTCGTCTAACCATCACAATTTGGCCCTTGTCAAACTCGCTCAAATCCTTACTCTTGCTTTGAGGACAAAAGGTTCACTTGCAGTTTAATATATCCCACACAGCAGTTAGGATTGAATCAATCTTTTAGTATGGTTTGGGCATAAGGATTCAGGGTCTATAGCTCTTTTATGGTGCACTCTTTAAAATTGGACTATTTGTAAATTAAACTAAGCATCTTTCTGGTCGAACAGCATCTGATACTGTCCCAAGATTCACCTCCGGTGAGGAGGATTTGGCAGTGTTCAGTGTCTGCAAGCCAAGCATTACTAGAAAGACATAAAGTGTTAGCTGTATATCTTGCTTATGTTTTGGAAATCTCATCTCTCATGTTTCCTTAAATTGCTGAAACTTTTTAGTGGTCCTCTATCTTCAGTAAACACTTTATCCTGGTCTGGGTTATGGATACAGAGTCTATCCTTGGGACACAGGGCATGAGGTGGGAATACATCTGCCTAGACAGTACAACAAACTCAGAACTGAACCAAGGACTTTGGATCTATGAGGTAGTGACACTACCTGTACCACTGTGCTGTATTTTATTAGTACTTTCCCAATTTTATTTCTTTCCCCAGTTCATAATTCACAAAGTATCTTGATTTTATAAGTGCTCAATTCTTGCAGACATCCCCACCCGGTATGTAGTACTCTTGGAATAGCAGTACCTTATCAGGCTGAGCTAGCAGTTGCCCCAGTTTTGCTTTATTATTCCATCACAGGCTTTCTAAGAAGTCAGCTGTGTGACGATTCTGAGAGTGGATGCCGCAAAGTACAGGACTGTAATGAATACTGACCTATTGTAGCTGCAGTCAGCTGTAGTGGTTATGTGCATGATAAAATCTACGGCAATGATCCACGTTGAATGAAGCTCACAGCTGTACTGGGGTGTAGAGGAAAGGACATTCATGTGCTGTTTTTAAATGCGTACCTGGAGCTTTTACGTAAGGGGTTGCCAGACTTGCCCTACTTGGCATCTGGCATGGGGACAGCAACGGTAGATCATCGTCTCTAACATGCGTCACCAGCAGCAGTGGTCAGTCACCTGCTCTGGAGTAGCATTGAGTCAGTAGCACCCTGTAAATGTTTGTGCATCAGGGCTGAAGTTTGCGTGTCAAGATTAGTTTCGTTGTTGTTCATACATATTTTGGATTATGTAAAAATGTGTGATACATAGCTGAATAAATTTGTGTTTGAAATCTATAGAAACAAAGGTGTGTTTTTCGTTTGTTTTTATTTTATTGTAAAAGGATATGGATTTACATAGTCTAGCTGGGTGCATTGTGGAGGTGAAGTACTCAGGGATAAACCATATTGATGGTCTTGGGTGTATATTATGTAGTATGTACAAAGGAGAAATAATAAGTAGATGGCTCAGTGGAACAGCAGGTAGTGTTTCCACCACACAGCTCCCGGGTTCCTGGTTTAATTCTGAGCTTGGGTTCTCCTAGGGTCTGCTTGGGTATTCTTCTGGATACTCTAGTTTTCCCCCCACCTTCTAAAAAACATTCTGGTATTTAACATATTATTGTGGCATTTGTGCCCCAATGGTTAAAGATCTTGGTTACTGATCAGAAGGTCAAAGGTTCAAACCCCTGCATGGCCATGCTGCCACTGTCTTTCTGCTCTGGGGCACTGCATCATGTCTGCATATTGGCTGTGATGTATATGGTATGAACTAGTGCGTGAATGTTTGTTTGTGTACAGTACCTGCCACATTCCCAGTGTTCCCATGATATTTTCTGGACTTTACCTATGACCAGGATACTGATGATGATGAATTAATGATGAATAATTAGCCATTTCTACAGCTTGTATACTTGTTAAACTAGGCAACTTTAATATCGGGTAATTTTCTGTGATTTTCTATCAGCAATTAAGACTGATGCCACATTGTGTTCTCATTTATATAATCTCATCAAGTGTAAGCAAGCACAACCTGTTTTAACAATTAACCCAGCATGCACTGCCTTTTTTAATAACACATATTTTAATAACACTTACATTTTAACACTTGGTTTTCATGCAGTTTTGTTCTATTACAAATATAATTCTTGGAAATAGAATGATTTTGCTGCTGACATTTGGCTCAGTCATACTGGCTCATGTAGTTGCTTCACCAAACTGGTGTCTGGAAATGTGTTATTTGCGTTCTTCCAGATCTGAAAATGATGTCAATCCAAATAATTAGGGATTGAGCGATGACAGGACAATTAACCATCGGTAGAAATCGAGAGGTTGGTGGTTTGGCCAGACTGCTCACCATATTAGGAATGTGTGAGGCCAAGATTAGGGGGCTGCTGTGATTCGTAGGAACTGCTAAGTCAGTCGAATGGAAGCAAGTTATTTTTATCCTCTCTGCACCCGTGAGAAGGAGGGGAACAGAGGGCCGGCATACAAGTTAAGACCTCTTGAGCCATCACATAACATGCAAAGAGCTTCACTGCATGTTCTCTCCAAACAGACAAATATGTTTAATCCCAGAGTTAACCCTGATCTCATGTTTGTTTATCACTTTCATACCATCTTTTAAAATTAATATAAATTTAGTTTTTCAAAAATAGTGCTTTCTCTACAGCTGTGCTAATGATATCTTTGAGTATAACTTACAGGGTTAATGTAGGGCTGGTCATGCTATTAAACAGGAACTTGAGTGATGTAACTGAGTTTGAGGATCTGTCAAAACTAGAGGAAACAGAGCAAAGCTGATAAGAATAAGATGTCAAGAAACTAGACGATAGTATTGCATGGACACATACAAAGACTTCAATACCTTCACACTACATTCAGGAGTCTCCAGTTAGACTTTCAAAGGTCACACTGACGAGCTGAATATTAAAAGCTATGTTAACCTACATCTTTGGTTGAGGTCAGTGCCGCTGTGCACAACCCTCGCTTGCAGTGACTGTGGTGTAATGAGCTCTGAGAAATGGAGAAAGTAGGGTGTGGGTAAGGTTAAGAGGGTGTTAGTAGGATTAGCTGACATATGCTCTTGACATCACTACTATTCATGTTATACATGCAACCTATATCCATGCAATTATGTAACCTGTATACATGTAGTTCTAGTTTGAAAGCTGATGCCTGTGTACATGTACTAGTCCTTCTTAGGTGTGATGCATGATTAACTTTAAACGGTTTCATGATTAAAAAGGATTTGGAATAATGTCCCGGTGCCTGCTTTAGGAGCTAATAACAAGCTGTGATTCCACTGACCAAAGCACTATATTGCTCGAGAGCTGTTAGGAATCCTTAAACCGATTCTCATCCTTTGCGTAGCAGTTTTCCAGAAGATTAGAATCTTTTCATCTTAGACCAATAAAATCAAATAAATAATAATAAAGTTAAATCAATTAAACCCAGATTAGTCTTTCAGGAACTGTGGTCAGGCAGTGGTACACATTATGTTTTAGTACATTTGCTCCTTGTAAACATTCTGCAACTGTCATCAGATGTCGCTGGCTTGACCATTCTATTAAAGTGCTAAATGACATACTGCTGGGTAAAACTTACACATATTTCATCTATGTTGTTAAAGTGTCATAAGATCTTAGTGGTTCCTGAATGCTGTACTGGAAATCCTGTGTGAGTGGGGAAGCACCATAACGTATTAAGAGGAACGACAATTCTGCTTATTTATTCAGTGGTTCAGACATTGATTGGCAATGCTGAAGTGTGCAAGCATGTGAACGGGGCGGTTCTTACCAGAAAATATCTAAACATAGCACGAAACCGCCCGCCTATAGGCATTTAAGGGGTCCTTTAAAAGGAGGCATTTGCTACAAACGTGTCTCACAACACTCCACACCGGCGGTACCTCATCAATTCTCAGTCGCCTTGGAGATGGTGTTTTGAAATCAAAGTAGCGTTTACCTTCCCCGCAGAACAAACAGCGGTGCAGCTGTCTCTGTACAAAGGCCTGCACTGAATGACACTTGTATTTTTAGCTTTAGATCTCATTTACTAGATGATGTTTTGTTGCAGTTCACCTGGTCCACTGCAAGGTTAGATGTTCTGCACGACTATGGAACATCGAGCAATAAATCAGTTTAAAGTGTCGTGAAATTATTACGGCACTTAAGGTCACTGTTTTATAGGTGTTGTAAGTTGATATCAAAAGCATGATCTTGCTATATAAAGCGGAAAGTTTTGAAGATTTTACAGGCTATGCTAATGCCTCGTTTTATTTCCATACTGTCTTTATAAACCAGTGAGCTATTCGATTAAAATAACATTAGCTCACAAGCCTTTGGCAGACGCCCTTATTCAGAGTGACTTACATTTATCTCATTTATATAAGTGAGGGTTCAGTGGCTGCTTTGGTGGTGCTCAGATTTGACCTCACGACCATCTGATCAGTCCAATGCTTTAATCACTGAGGTACCACTTACCTGATGATTTTCTCTGTATTTCTTTGGCACCTAGAACATCTTGGCAGTCATGATCTGCTCATACATAAAGCATACATATGCAGCACTAATAGGAGCAATGCTGCATTCTGGTCAGAAATGCCTTGATTATACATTCTCAGCTCTCTACACTTCATTTTACAGGAGTCTTAGACTGCAGACAACTATTAATGACCTAGTGAAGAGGCTCTCTGTCATTTACAGGGTCGTTATAATCCACTCTTGATGCAGAGAGTGTGTGTGTGTGTGTGTTTAGGAAGGCTTTATAGTTTTTTTTTTTTTTTAAGAGTAGATTATGAAACTGGAGCTAGCACATGAATCAGCGAACAGAGCCCAAATGCCTAGGAGGGCTGTGGTCTCATCGTGACATTTTACAGGGAGGTTTCATAGGCATGGTGGGAGTAAACAGCTAGCAGATGCATTAGTGGCTATAATGGCTGCCTGTAGCACCTGTGATCCCTTCCCCCTTCTCTTTTTCCCAGACACACTCTTGTAATCAGGACTGTATTTGCCTAAAGGCATGCGGCATGCTGTATAGGCTACTCTAAATGTGCTTTGTCTTTAGGATATACAACACATTAAAAATCTGTTTTAGAAGATGCACAGTATTCAGTATTGTTATATTATTACTTGCCTCGCTGTACCAGATTATCACAATAAAATCTTGGTCTGTCATGACTGAACTGTTCTTCACTCACCATCACCAAGACGTGTGATATATTTCTGCAGCAAAATCTGCCCCCAAATCATAGAAATATGTAAACCGCATTGTGACAAATTGAAGAATGCCGGGCTTGCAATACAGACTTATGCTTGTGTGTCTTTATGTGCAGACTTGGATCAGGATAAACAGAAAACCCAAGGAGTTGCTGCAAGCTTTGGGTCAGCAGTACTGTAGCTCTGACGCCTACTTTTGAAGCAGTCTCACCCTACTTTTCTTTAAAGCCATCCAGTTCCATCTGTCTAACTTGCAATCCTACTATCTGTCTGATAGGCCATCTGTTAGTCTGTCTCACTTTTATTTTTTGTGTAGTCTGCTGAAGTTCTTCTGTTTTTCTCACACTATAATAAGCACCATAGATGAAACTGATTTCTTTGTTCAGAAATTGCTCAGCTGACTCAATTCATATGTGGATTACTGAGTTAGACTGGATTGTTGATTTCACATTTTGTCCATTTTTTGATGCTTACTGAAAAGCCTAGTGGCTCTAATCTGCTCAGGTGTAGGCTAATTCACTATGAAACGATATCTAACAGCATTATATATGCAGTAAATCACTAAATACATCACACGATTACTAAATTGAGGCTGTTCATGGATTTTTCTATTGGATGTCATCGAGTTTTCGGACATGTTTTAGAAATTTGTGTCCAAGTGGTACAATTCTGCAGTTTTTAGCGTGTTTACTGATGTCTATTGCTGGTAATAGTCACAAACGATTCTGATTTTTGTATGAACAAGGCACTAATGTGCATCAATTATAGTTATAGGTCAGCTGATGCTGTGCGTTTCTGCAACAAACTGCCCATTCTCTTTGAATTTTGCAAACCAAAACACTACTTATCCCCACAGATGTCTGTTCCTCATCTCGTCTCAGGGAGTTTTTCCCTTGTCACTGCCATCTCTGGCTTGCTCATTAGGGACATGTAAAATTTATATCCTGAATTTTGCTATTTCTGTAAAGATGCTTTGTGACAATGCCCATACATATAAAACTGAATTGAATTGTTTTTCAGTGTCAGTGAATTCTTTTGTGTTTGCAATTGTGTGTATGCCAAACCTACTCCCTCGCTCCTTGAGTCAGTGAATCCTTTCAGTCCCAACCGAGATACTTATGTCTCACTCTGTCTCGCCTATTCAGTCTTTCACTTGAGTCAGTGAGTTCAGTAAGTCCCATTTATAGTTATTCAGTCCAGCATTTCAGCGCATGCAACAGCAGTCTGTTTGTTGTCTATTTTAGATAGTGACACATATTGGCAGACTGGGCATATTTAGTCAATCTGTGAGTTTTGTCGAGTTATTTAACTTGTTCGACTCGAGTCTTTGCGCTCAAAGATGACTGAGTATAATGATACGTGGCTAGATTTTGGTGGACGTTAGCTGGCTGTTTTGAAATTCAAATTGCATGGAAATGCAGCCCCCTTTCCTTTAGCTCCCTCTTCGAAGCCATACCCTTAAGACACATGCACATGTGCTGCCAAGGGTACACCTGTAGTGCAAAAGGACAAGCTTTCTAAATTGACAACCAAAATGATATGTAAACAGACATGTAAAGATGCCTCCTTATTCTAATTGCTTGGATATTACTAGCCCACATAATTACCATTTTCTCCAGAGGCTGGAATAGCACAGAGACTGGGCTTTTTCCTATTTCTGGTATTTCTGGGAACCTGTAAATTGTTATACTAAGTGATTATGAAGCTGATAATGCCTTGGTTTTCTCAAAGCTAGAGCAGACTATTCTTGTACTGTCAAATCTCTGTTTATAAATATGCAAGCATGATCCATCTCACCTGTCACTCTTTCTGTACAGCTATAAGGCTATAATTAAAGTTAACATCAAGCAATTTAGACTTTTGTGACTGTCTTAAGGTAAAGTCATGATATTAATCAGTAAATGTCGTCATGAAATGTCAAGGTGTTGCCTTTAAAACTCTTTATGACTATTTATAGTCAGAGGACATTATAGAATGTCATTACTGTCACCACACCCTATGCACTGTATGCACTCTAATTAAGCACTGCATCTTCATGCTCTTATCTTTCGCCATTGTAGTGCCAAAGATGATGACTTCTCTTCTCACATGGCTGATCCTGGATAGATAGTCGGGGGCCCAGGTGTCAGCGCTAATTAACAACGTTTGAAATAGCCTGTCGTGCCTAAGCCTGGCTAGTGCGCTCTATATACGGAAGTGAACTTCATTTGCACATGGTATTGACCATGGAGTCTGGGCTTCGGGTTGCTTTTACCCTCTGGGCTCTATTTAGGCCATTGGCAGTACTTGAAATTTTGAATTTCAGGCCCACATAAATCTTCAGTCCCGGGTAAGCAGGGGCAGGTTATTTGTGCTGCTGGCCCCTTCATCACTATTTGTCTTTGTCTTGGTCCCAAGCAGCAGGACACCGCTCAAGCCTGACAAACTGTTAAATGGAGATGAAAGCCTATCTTACCTTGCCAAGAAACACTCTTACAAATACACAGGAGATCAATGATCCAAAACCTGATTCACAAGGATTCCAGAATCTTCCAGATTCACAAGGATAAAACCTGCAGTTGTTGCCATCAGATTGTTGTTAATCAGTTGCATAATCTATTTGGACAGCAGCTTTCGATTGCATCCCATTTTTAGCTAAAATGCATTTATATGTTTAACACCTCATTTCTTTTTTTCTGATTGCTGTGCTGTTCTGTAGACGCTGTATACATAAATGATGCCACCTCCTCTGTTACATCCGTGTCTTTTTAAAGTAATTTCATGACAACGGACAGATATGTGTTATTCTTAGTTCTTATTCCAATTTCATCTACATCTTAAGCAGTGAAAGACACTGATGCACGTAGATACGTCGATGCTCCGTAGACAGGAATTCTGTAGGCCCAGTATACCCTGAGTGACACGTATACTTTTCAGTCACACAATAAATGTATGTGTCTCAGTGCTGCTTGTCTTTCAGCAAGTATAGATATTAATGGCTTGGTTTCATGATCCACCCATTCACTAGAGAAATGTGACACTATGACACAAATAGAATCAGGTCAGTAATTTGTGTATACTCATATTCAAATAAATAATATGGACAAAAAGGTGAAAAATCAAGATTTAGAAAAAGGACAGAGCCTTGGTGTAGAAAGGTCAAAGTGTAGTTTTCAGAGTAATAAATAGTTGGATGTAGTATGTACATGGCCTTGATTATCTTTAGGCATCGGTGTTGATACATTTGTTTCACTGAGATTAAGATCTTAGTTTTCATTTTGTGATGAGGTGTTGCCAAGTACACAAAATATTTACCAGCTCAGGCATGTAAGAAGTTATAGGTCTCGTAGTAGTTCAGAGGAACAGCTGACTACACCGAGTCTGTGAGGTCAGGTGTATGTAAAGATTACCGTTGCCTTAGAATCCTCCTAACACAGATTCAACATAGAAGTGCATTACACAACAGTTAATTCCACTTTGTCAATCATGTTAAATCTAGAAAGTATTCTCTGGTTGAGCAGATCGGCACTTTTTTGTATGCTAAACAGTCCTACAAGAATCTGTGTTGATACCTTTTTCCCCCTTTGCCTTTTGAAGGCTTGTCATGTTTCATCATGTTAAGCAATGGCAGCAGAATGAGAGCGGTGCCAGACTCGCCATGGGTTGCAAACAAGCATTTATCTTGCATATGTGTTTAACTAGCTAATGTCATCACAAATAAGGAAGACATCTATGACAAGGTGGCTGCATGGTCTACTTATTGCATGGAAGATTTGCTGAGCTGTATGTCCAGGGCCTGCCTCCGGAAACAGAGGAGAAGAGCAATGCAGTACATAGCTAATCTGATTAGCTAACCTTTAAGCAGGTAGACAGGACATGCCTAATTTAGTGTCCTGACGTATTGGAACTGATGACTGTGGATTTGCTGCGTCATTAAAACAGGTGCCACCTAAAATTATATAAGATATTGTGCTCTGCCAGAAAAAAAAACCCTTTGCATGTGAAAATGAACATAGCTACATATTAGTAGTTAACATTTTTTAAAAAATGGACAATTGCAATTATTGCACATTAAATTCTTAATAAAATATATTTTTTTTTGGAAAAAAAACAAAACAATGAATCCCATATTACACCCGTAATGCTTTCAGAAAACCAGACAATTACTGTTATATAAAATAAATTATTTTTGAAAAGGTGTTAACTGCTGTCTTTTGTCTTTTTGTCAAACAAACAAACAAAACAATAACATGAGTTTGTAAGAGGTCCTGTGACAGAATTTAATGTGACCCAGGTGTTTTGATTAGTCACAAAATGATTCAGGATGATAACTTTACACAGGTGTGTCTCTAATTCTAGCTGGACAAGATTAGCAAGCTAACCTAGCCTTTATTATTTACTTTATATATTTATTATTTATATTATATTTATTATTCCACAGGAATAATGTTTTTGTAGCTTTTCTGAACTTGGAGAAAAAAACATCATTCTAAATTTTAAGAATTTTGTATTTTTTTTAAAAAAAAGTCATTTTTAAAGCTTATTTAAATGAGACAGATTTGTGATGTCTTAAATGTCATAAATATTAATGTGCAATTCTAATTAATACTCTTTATTAAGAAGCTAACTGTTTGAATGATTTTGAAAAATCTGTGTAAAAAAAATCATGTGTTTCACAGTACTGCATATTTGGCTGATTAGATACCTGCATGAGCGTGTAGGTGAACAGGTGTTCTTATTAAAGTGACAGGTGTTGGTATGTTTCTGGCAAAATGGAATAGCAGCACCTTGAAAAGAATTCATGTATAAAAAAAAGTCTCCAATTGTTAGCTAAGCCTAATTCATTCTGCTGAATGTATCATTATATACGGTATGTCAGACCTCACCCACTCGTGTATAAATGGTGGCCTATTTTAGCCCCACAGGGCCTCATGACACTGTCTCGTCTGTCACTTTTCTCTCAGTTTGTCATGAGGCCTGAAAGGTGTAAAATTGTTGTGTTAAGAGATGCATGTCATTGTAAAACATGTATAGCCGTACCACTGCATGCAAAAACGTTAGGTCTTCTTATGGTCTTTTAAATTCTCGTGCTGTCAGCTTTTCTATTTATTTTTGATCTTATTGAGACTCTATATTAAATGATCGAGTACTCTCTGACTCCGTCCTGCTGTATTTGACTCTACTGGTTACCCTGTTTTTCTCTACTTGGCCGCTTAGAGCATTGGCAGTTTGCAACACAAGCAAAATGGCCATTGATGGCAATCTCTAAATCAACCTCATCCCACACTGGACCTGTCTTGCACACTAAGACCTTTACTGTCAGTCCTTAACGTGGCATTAGGTTGCAACACAGGGATTACTCCACAAAGATCTGTCATCCCAGGATAGTACAGAAAGAGTATATTTAGCTGGCTTGACGCATAGCCAAAATATTACCGTGTCTGCCAGCTATCATCCTCCTCATGCCCCTGTGATACTCCCAGTGAGAGGCTCATGATTGCACTGACCCAGGTCAAAACTAGAAAGCATTTAGAAGTTTCCAGTTTTAGTGTTTAACTTCCCATTTCGTGACGTTATCTTCATTAAAATGTTCTTAATTTTGCAATATAGTATGACATGCAGTAGTGCTCTCCTTCATCATTATGTTGAAATGGTCTGTTTCAGTATATACAATATGGATATTCCTGATATTTTCATTATATACATATGTGCATACTGTATGTGGCATTAGGAAAGTTTAAATTCAACACGAGTGGAACATGGAAAAATATTTGTGCAGATAAAAATATATTTATCTTGAAAATAACTCTGATTATCTGCATACTAATTGAACACACAGTAATGGAAAAGATTTTCACCTCCCTGTTTACACACAGCTGCTGAGGCAAATGGAAGAATTTGTTGGCTATTGTGTGTATGTGAACTCTCGAGTACCCACATCAAGATCCAGTCACACGTGGACCGTCAGCATTTTGCAGACAGACACCTCCGAGCTTCAGGCTTTATTTGGTTACAGATCTGTCGTGGTGGTGATTGTGGGTATTTGCGGTAAATTGTATCAGAATGTTTCACTTTTGCAGATTACATTATGAAGATTAAATATTAATGGGAGGTTTCAATTCTCCTATGATCTCCCCTTTAATGTGCTTATGGAAGTAGCAAACTTTCTCAATTTGGTGCTTGTGAAACAAATCCCAGAATCTGTGATGGAGATGTATTAAAAGCACTTGTGCAAAGTTTAAAGAAGAAGAGCTACACACTGCTAAATGCTGAAGAAAAGTTTTTAAAAGGGAGAACAGCTGAGAAGGAACTAGATATTTGCAAGACTTGTGTGCAAATCCCATCTTGGAGAAGGTGCTGGAATTGTGGGGGAAAATAAAGCAACTGATACATGATCATACTTCTGCAACGTCCTTTGCAAAATGTCTAACTTTGCTTAGCCTGCCAGACTGGGGTCATTGTGTCCACTAGCTTAATTTGGCTTGGGGCTGGCTCTAAATCTTTGTCTGTAATAAGAGTTCAACAGGGTTGGCCAACTGACCAGGAGGAGGATGCTCACCCATTTACTGGAACAGTAATATGATACCACCGAGCGGTCAAAGGGATTAGAGCCTAAATCTGAATCCCAACAAAACAAATCCTGGTTCATAAAGATCACACAACTGTGACTGTCCCCATGCCTCAGCCACCATCAGAGGAGAAGAGATTTGTTGAATACCCCTGTAGCAGTGCCCTGCAAGGCCCACATTATGCTTGTAGAACCCAATAAGTATATATCAGGATAGGACTATTTCTGACCGTAGAGTTTGCCCTGGTGCATTGTTGCATTCTTCTCCCTTAGGTGTCATTCAGAGGACAAAAGTCCATACTGTACTCTCTGACCGCTCGTAATTCATGCCAAAGTTCACATATGTAAGTAAAACTAATTCTTTGGGATTCTGTTAATTCCCAAACCTAGACTGATTTTTTTGGACATCTACGTTTGCCTCTTGTCCATCAGTGTGTTCTGTGACTTGATACTGCAAAGATATATATCGAAAAGTAAAATCCAAGTACCTTTCTAAGCATCACAAAATAACTATGGAAGTAATTCTTAAAGCTGCATGCAAGCCAGGTGTGCCATGCAAACATGCCAAGCTTAGATACTTCCATCATGCATCACTTTTTAACATGCAGCTTCTTCCATCTTTCCCGATTTATTATTATTATTATTTTTTTTTTTTTGAGTGCAGTAATCTAAGTAAAGAAATGTTATCGATGTCATGGATTAGTTGTTGCAGCCTTTTACACATACAACCAAAAGGGAAAACCACGATCAGAGGAGTATCCTGTGGAAAAATAGTGCGTGAGCAAGGCCACACTACACTGTCAGGCCTTCTAAGATCCATTACTCTACACTTATACGTGGTTACTTGATGCCATCCTGTCTATGCAGTAAAGACCCCCAGCCAGAGGTGTCACATAGCTAGAATTTGAACCTCCATCCCAGGTGTAGAGCGCAAACTCTATTCAGCCGTTGATGCACTGTCATTATGTGCAGGCTCACGTTTCTAGTTATGGCAGATATAAATAACTCATCCCTCATCACTGCTTGCATTTATTCAGCACATTTTAGTATGCATTGCCCCTGGGGAAAAATAAATCAGTGTAAGTTTGAGTAAGTTGACATAAGTTGGCTATATGGACATACTGTCACCTGTTCTGATGCTGGTAATAGATTTTAATGTCAGCCAATAAGTGTGTGTCATGGCTGTGTTTATTTATATTAGATACTTTTATGAGCTGCCACCTGGTTAAGTTTTGTGTCCAGTTTCAAGTCAGCAAAAAATGAGCTGTGAACCTCTCCTCTAATGTGTGTTATTATTGCCCCATACTTATGAAATGTGTATCTGGAAATCAACCTCTATATATAACTTGGACCTCTAATTATAGAGGAATAAGTTTGTTTTTATTGCAGCAAGTGTATTGCTATAAGAGCTGCAGCCCATGCTTGGTTTCTGCTGCTTGGACCCTTTTGGAATCACTGTAATTTCCATAAAGTTTCAGTTTATAGTCATCAGTCAGAGTTTTTGAACCTTTAACCTCATTTGAACACATAAGCTATGCCCATATGGTATCCTAGGAAAATTTCTATGTGATTTTCTAAGAAGGTTAGGTCATCTGTGGGCTTTGTTTTTCGGAGAACTTTACTGTTCGACCCACGTCTACATGCCACAGAACATTCACTGTTTCACTGTTTTTGAATCTTATTAGCTTAGAGACCATCCCAATATGGCTCAATGACAGCAAAAATAAATAAATTAATTAATTAAAGGACTGATAACACTATAAACCCATTTCCTTTGTCTTATATTCGTCTTGTATATACTACATCTCATGGACAGTAAACATTATGTTAGTTGTTCATATTTTGCTGCCCCAAACTACTTGTATTGCTTATAGACTATAATACTGTAACAATACAAATGTGGTCTGTTACCTGAAAATTGGTATCTCTGTAATCACTAGTTGCCAGTATGATGAATTCTGACTGCTTCTGGTTTTTCTAAATCATCAGATTGTTTCAATCAACAAGTAATACCTATTAGAAACTAAGGAACTCCTATTTCACTGATTAAATGCAGATGTAGTTTCACATAGACATAACAGAAAATGTAAAGGGTTTCTAAAACCTTTTTGCATAAAGGAACTGTAAAATAAATAACATGGAACCCTCTATTACATATGTATTACATTTCATAATATCTGAGGATATTTCGTCAAGTTTACAGGACTACTTATTTATCAGGCTACTTATTATTATTGAGGTTTGGATTAAACCAATTCAGTTCACCTGAAGACTCAGATAATGCTACTAACTAGAACAGACCTGGGCATTTTACTGCCAGCAGGCCACATCTGGCCCACTGACTACCCTTGACTGACCCGTGTGAGTTCGTAGTAAAGCTGTAACAGAAACGCCTATTAATTTGTGATAGGTGCACAAAATACAATTACATGGCTTTTATTTTGAAGGCCACTATTGTTTTTCTTTTTTATTGTTTGATTGACTGTGTGACATATTTGGTTCACTGTTCTTTATCAATGTGAGTTGATGCTGCTATTTTACGTTAAGTTATGATGCTAGTTTTTTAAGCATTGCAAAAGTTGAAATTTATAGAAACAAGGTAAAACAGTGCGTTGTGAGACAGGCTCTTGTAGCAAACATGAATAAAATTACATTACATATAGCAAAAAAACAAACTAACAATTCAGTCTCACAAGTTTCCTTTCACTGCAGCAAAAAAAACCCCGCAGCCCACCCTGGGGATCTGGAAGGCAAACTGAAAACCCAGAAAAAAAGAAAACCCCAAAGCATAAATGGTTCTTGAAAAAGCTCACCAACTATTTTGAAGAATTAAAAGGATTTTCTTGAAAAGTCCGCCTTGAAAATGCATTTGTAAGGATGTCAGCGACCAAATCGATTTCTTCTCCCCTGTCAGCCATTGTGAGTTAAAATATATATATTTTATTTAGTTTGTGCGGTTCGCTGCCTCTGACTACTCTAATTATCCAATCAAAAGACGGGAAATTGCTGACGTAATCGTATGCCTGCTAGATGGCTCCAGTGACGCCAACTCAAAATCTGATTGGTTAATGGAACAGTTTCATTGCCACTTATTTTAAGCTACAGGCGCCTGCACTATTGATTCTGAAGACCTTAAGGCCGGGCAACACATGATGTCAGCCACTAGCTGAAATATGATTTGATAAATACTCTTACCATAAATATACTGTACACTACTGAAAAGCAGAAACAATGAAAGTGCCGTACAGAGCTGTACCAAGGAGCCTTTGGTCCCATCATCCTACTGTACTGTGATTTCTAACAGCAGTACTGTTCAATTTTGTGGCACATTTGTGTAATTATTAATGAGAAATTAATACATTTTCTTACAATAAAAGCAAAAATAATAAAAAAAAATAAAGCATGAAAATAGATTCTTACATGTAAAAATTAATTAAATGTCTAAAAAAATAATTTGAAAGTAAATGACCCATGCATAAAAAATGTAAAAATCACATCAAAATAAATGCACTATGTGATTACATGCATTTACATACACTACAAACAAGTGTGATTTATAACGTATAAAAACTACATGTTTACATTTCTCACAGGAATTACATGATTATTCACAGGTGAAATTCCTGTGACTTTAGGCTGTAAATGTATCCAGAATTATACAGTACACGATGCAGTACAGTACAGATTGGTCCTTATCATCGGTGAATACACTGGCAGGATGCTAGTTATGAAATAATAATTAGCCATGTTCCTCCTACACAGATGGGTTTCAGTGCTTTGCTTCCTGGCTTCTTCTTCTTCTTTTTCTTTTTTTTTTTTTATGGAGCCACACTGCCAGCCGTGTATGTCTGAGGGTAGCTCTGGAGGAGGGCCAAGCATAACTGAAACTGAGTCAGGCAACAGAACAGCTACAGCGGTGAAGCTTTAGGGCAGTGAGCTCATCCTTGTAATCAAATTTCTTTTGTTGATGGAGTTGAAAATTAGATTTCAAGTAGATTCAGCTGGATTTTACCTGTTAGGTTCAGTCTTTCACTGAAAGTCTTTTAATTTTTATTTTTTTTCTGTCAGTTTGTAATGGAAAGAGTTTTATTAATACAATTTAAAAAAATCGAAAAGCAAAGGTATTTGGGTTATGTTTTTTGACCAGTAAAAATCTATCTATCTATCTATCTATCTATCTATCTATCTATCTATCTATCTATCTATCTATCTATCTATAGAAAATATAAAAAGCATATACTAAGATTCATTTGAAATATAATAATGTTATTACATGTTTCTACATAAAGAATACTCTAAAGGGCAGAAAAACAGTAATAAACTAATCAGACATTAGTCAGAGTTCGTTGTTGGTGTGACAACCCGTTGCTTATGAACAATGCATCAATAGTTTTGGGTGCGATTTGTGCAGCTTTGTAAAGAAATTAGCTACCACAGTTCTACTGGAGACACTGACTGGCATCTTTTTTGCATGGAAAAGCATCCTTCATAATTTTTTATTTTTTTTATGTTGTGTATAATGTAATATGTTGTAAACTTTATTTGTTGGAAAAGTAATGTTTGGAAATATGAAATGTAAAATAAAAAAATAAAAAAAACTGGATTAAAAAAATGTATATTTGCATAGTATTGTACACTTAATATACTGTAATATACTTTAACTCATGAGCACTCCTTGCTGTCATCAGGACACTGTGTTTTTATGTTAAGTGTTTTGAGAAAGTGTCATAATTGCTCTCTTGGTTAGAAAAAAAAATGAATTGAATTGTTTCCAGAAATGCCTTATATCAAACCATATATACACTATATGGCCAGTGAACACCATGTAGTGTATGAAAACTTGACCCTCACATCAGTATGTGTTTGTTTGTCCAGGTTTACTTTCTCCTTTGATACTATAATAAGCTCTATTCTTCTGGGAAGGCTTTCCACTAGATTTTGGAGAGTGGCTGTGGGAATTTTGCTCATCCACAAGTGCATTAGTGACCTCTGATTAGTGGCAATGATGTTTGATGAGGAGGTCTGGGTCATAGTCAGTGTTCCAGTTCATCCCAAAGGTGTTCAGTGGGGTTGAGGTCAGGTTTTATCTATGCATAAACAGTGATATGTACACTGATCAGGTATAACATTATGAGCAGTGCCAGGTGAAGTGAATAACACTGATTATCTCCTCATCATGGCACCTGTTAGTGAGTGGGATATATTAGGCCGCAAGTGAACATTTTGTCCTCAAAGTTGATGTGTGAGAAGGAGGAAAAATGGGCAAGTGTAGGTTTTTGAGCGAGTTTGGCCAAATTTTGAAGGCAACTAGACGACTGGATCAGAGCATCTCCAAAACTGCAGCTCTTGTGGGGTGTTCCCGGTCTGCAGTGGTTAGTATCTATCAAAAATATCCTTTAAGTCCTGTAAGTCCTTTAAGTCCTGTAAGTTGCAGGACTTAAAGGATCTGTTGCTAACATTTTGGTGCTAGATAGCACAGCACACCTTTGGGGATCTAGTAGAGTCCATGCCTTGTTTAATAAGCTTGAATAAATATCCAAAATATCATTGCACATATTTGAATATTTACCTTAATATTTTAGTAATTCATAAACTAAATCTGGACATGGATTTATGGATGAAGGGATCCATGGTTCTTTTAGCCAACCTTTCAACCGATCGTTTATGTAATGTGTGAGATGTGTGTTGGGGAGGGGATCATGTGGAGTGCAGATTTTGGAGAGACGGTGTTGAGTGTTGGAATAGTGAAATGCGAGCTGTCATCAGAGGAGATGAATGATAGGTTGTACAACAGATTGTAGAATTGTTGTGTGAGTTTTCCGTCTAGAGCACGGGTGCACTGAAATCAATACACATGAACATACCCTGCTTGACCTGGACTGTATGTTCGAGTGGAAGCTATGTGAAGGCTTTATTTAGACGACATGGAAAGCCATTCTATAGATGCAAGAGGTTATGGTATTTTCAGAAAAAAATTTGCATCTACTTTGATTCTTTCACATACAGTTCTAAGGTTGATAATAATGCCTTATGGCTGATGGAATGTTGTATATAAGCTATATGACCAGAGGTTTGTGGACACCTGAACATCAAACCCATATGTGGGCCTTCCCTAAACTGCTGGAAGCAAAAAATTGTCTAGAATAGAAATATAGCATTTCCCTTCATTGGAACTAATAAGCCCAAACTTGTTCCAGCATGACAATGCCCCTATGCACAAATTAAACTCCATTAAGACATGATTAGCCAAGCTTAGAGTGGAAGAACTTGAGTGGCCTGTACAGAGTCCTCATCTGAACCCCAGTGAGCACCTTTGGGATGAATTGGAGTGCCTGACCTCACTAATCCTCTTGTGGCTGAATGGACAAATCCTGCCAGCCA
Source organism: Hemibagrus wyckioides (assembly GCF_019097595.1). NCBI lineage: Eukaryota > Metazoa > Chordata > Actinopteri > Siluriformes > Bagridae > Hemibagrus > Hemibagrus wyckioides. The sequence goes on along the minus strand of NC_080728.1, from coordinate 12,774,071 downwards.
TGCTGAAGACTGGAGGTTATTATGCTGTCAGGTAGAAAGGCACAGTCAGCATCTAAGCTACTGCTCATGTTGACAGTCATTCTAGAGAGATGGTATATATTTCATCAGGAAAGATTTCACACGTTCTCTGTATTATGGCCGGGTAAATCCTTAACATGGTTGTTTCACATGTGATGTTTTCTACTGTATATTCTTGATTAATATAATTAATATGGCAATTTCACTATGGCATATAACTATCTGAATACTTAAAAATGAAATCGTTCATCACACACTGCTAGTGAGATGTTAGACATCTTTATGCAGACCGACTGAATTTCCCACTGTGTTTTCCCACTGTGATGTTGCTAACAGAGAGCCAAGGCAAGGCTATAAACAGCTTTATTAAAAACATTTTCCACATATTTTTTGTAAAATATATGCATGTTTAAAGTAGAGATGCCAATAATTGTTGGCAGAAAAACTCACTTTTGGTCAACACCTGTTCTGTCAAAAATCTTGCAGTGCTATTTGATGCGATTTCTCATACCACCACATATATATCGCTTCAGCATGGCTCCCTGAAGCACCTGCAACAAGATCAGATGCGGTTCCAACAGTGGTACCTGCTTTTTGGGATGAATGCTGCTCCAGAGACAACTTGTGCTATAACTTGCTCATAGCAGAAGCTCCAGCTGGGAAACCACAGGCTCTGTGGCTGACAGCCTGTAAACACGGACATGGATTTCGAGTGCCTTTCTCTGGGATGTTATTTCAGTAGGCTGTTTAGCAAGGCATGCTCAGCCATAGTTTTCAGATGGTTTTGGTTGTCGAGGCTCAGTTCTTGGATCCAGACAGGATTCTTCAATCATGCTATCTCTCCCGCAGCAATTTACATGGTTTGGCAGCTACAAGGACCTTGGAGTGAAAAAACACCCACTGATTCTGCCAAGGAAAAAAAAAATATTGGAGTTCCTTTCAAGCAGTCCAAGAAAACTATTATACAGTTTCAAAACTATTTTGTGTTAAAGGAGATTTTGATGTTGTAAGTTGTGTTTCTAGTCTACCATTTTTCCCCCAGTATGAATTAGTTTTGTAATACAGTCTTATTGTCCCAGAAATATATTTGACATATCTTTTTATTCTGTTATTGTTATACTTTTAATACATATATATTAGACAGTCTTAAAGGTTTGGCAAAAAAGGGGCAGTTGCCCAGTCCTACAGTGTCTATGCATCAACTAAATTATCCATTCTGATTTTGTACCAAAATTCTGCAATAAAAAATGTAAATGTTACTAAAAACACTTTTAAACCATGGTAGTCATTATAGATGAAGCACTAATGTTACTTAGAGTGCTCTTTGCCATATGACAAATAAAATAGGGAGTTTGCCTAATTTAAAATTTATTTTTGTATTGTTCTAAACAATAAAACATTTACACACACACACACACACACACACATACACACACACACACACACACACACACACACACACACACTTGTAGACACTGTAGAGCAGAAGAAACAGAAGGTAGTTCTGAATAATTCATGCGTTGCATGAAAGGCCTACTGTGGATCAATGTTCCCTTAAAAAAGAACACACACACACAAACAGAAACTCTTTTAATGCGTAACAAATTACAAGCTTTCAATCCTTGATCACATACATATGTTACAGTAATTCTCATATCAAAGACCCTTTTTGTAGTATGTGGCTTTCATCCTACCGGATTATTTTATTTATACTCTCACAGTGAAGCTAGACGATGTCTAATACTGCCATTGAACATTTCTTAGGATATTTCTATTAGAAAGTCTTGAACATTACACTCATGGCATCTGAAGTGTTTATGTGTATGTATACCATGACATGCATTTAGTTTACCTGTTGATTCACTGTTTATTATTTTTTTGCTGATAGACATTTAATTATTCTGGCAAGCATATGTTTAATGTATATAATACAACATGCTCATATTTAGCTTTTCTGCCAGGGATATAAGGGATCCTCGTACTTAACATACCCGGCATGACTGATTGGAGGCAAGCCTGCTAAGATATTACAGTATGGTGTGCACCCTTTGGTTTATGTTCCCTGAAATAAATCATGACCTGTCTCAGTGTCATCATCAGATGTAGATGTTAATCTCATGGCAGATTGAGATCATTAATCTTTAGTCGGTGCAAAATGAGAATCTTCACAGTCATTTCTGTGATCACTCGATTAGTCCCTTCTAAAGGTCGATCGGTCTTGGGAGTAGCAGTCGCGTAACTGTAAGTATAGAGAACGCGACACTATGACTTGTGTGTTGTTTACAGTCTTACACAATACAGAACAGCTCTCTCAATTTCAGTCAAATGCACTAGGCTAAACAATACAGGGTGTCATCGTACCATGCTCATTTGAGGAAAAGCAAACCTGCCTTTCATTATGAGTGTAATGACTAGATCATGTTACTCAGTCAGGCTGTTAGTCAAGTGCAGGCCAAACACTATGCACTGACTCAGCGAGACGCTTGCATAATTAATGGTGTTTTTTAAATTAAGGGCAAGTGCATAGAGACAGACAGAACTGGAGTACACCATAGAGTAACACCTGGCATCAGACCAGAAAAAGTCATACTCTATGTGAGTAGCTACGGAAAACCTTTAAGGACATACCTTCCATTATTAAGCTTTTAAAGCTCCAGCCTTCAGTTATGCTATCAGAGTTACATCTTGAGCATCATTGTATGAAATCTGAAAACTGAGGGAAGTTACATTGTCAGCATTGTCTACTACAGCTAAATTTTCGGGACCTGGAGCTGAAATAACAGATTTTTGTCTTTCATGGAAAATTTTATAAATGCTGCAAACTGCAAAAATGCCACTTTAGGAAGTGGAAATATTTTATAGTTGATTTTAGCTAGCATTTGCTTTTTATTTATTTATTTATTTAAAAATTGCAATAATCCATATATAAAATTATTAAACCTATTTCTAGATATTTTAACTTATTCCAAGCTTTACATGGTTTCATAGTATTGCCAGATAATTTTTTTCTAGAAATAGACACTAAAATGATCTATTTAAAGCTTGAGACAGTATGGTTTAATAATCTTATATATGATTTATTGTAATCTTATACATGGAAATAATACTTCATATAAAAAAATATATAATAATCAGCTGAAGACTAGAAACTATTTTATCCCTTAAATTAGCTCATGTAAAGTAAAAACATGTATAAATAAATCAGATTTTTTTTTTTTTTTGCTTAGGTTGCAAATGTTACCAATTTAGAAATAAATACACTCCCAAGTGGTGCAACCGAAAGATGTTCACCCCTATGAACAGGAGATCAGGAGAATTCCAAAGATATCACAGCAAAATTGAAAATATTCTCAGGATTGGACAGATAGTAATACTCTCTCCCGTGTCATTTACTGCAAAACGAACCAACTGTAGGTGTCTGTGAGGTCATGTACGCAGAAGAGGGCAGTTAGAGCTTTTCTCCAAATGTTTTATGCTGCCCTTGAGCACTGGGTCGAAACATGTTGTGTGGCATTCATGTGTATAGGGTGAAGCACATGTTAGCCTTTATCCTCCCTGTTTGGTAGCTGTTGTGTGATAGGGAAGAATTAGTGACCAGTGCATAAGAATTGGCAAATGACCAAATTGGATGAAAATGTAGGTAAATAATGCAAAGGGTAAATTATTACTTATTACTGCTGTCCAGCATGCCACATAGTATTGAATTATCAAACCTAATTCAAATTATGAAAAGCTTTAATATGCTGTATAGTTTTGGCTTGAACCTATTACCATTTCAAGTTAGGTCCCTTTTTTTCTGAATTTGGAACATTCTCCTGGATAGGATTTGGGAAAAGTGGCATCATAAATAAAGATTAGCTTAAGATGAAGGACTTCAGTGTTTCGTAACTTCGCTTGAGCCAAACAGCTTTCTATGCTTTTGGATTTGTTTCTGTTTGTACAGCACTGCTTTGATGCTGACCCAGGCACGCTGCAGGGTACGGTGTCTGTATTAGCATTATATATGCTGCAAAAAAAACATCTCGCAACCTCCACACTGATCTTTAAGATATTAGAACAGTATCATGTGGCTTCTGGGGTTTGTTGTTTGTATTTAGTGTTTGCTAGCACTGGACTTATTAAACAGGCATACCTCAGATTCAGGTCTATTTTTGTTATAGACACCAATCCTGGTCCTGAATTATTACCCTGTCCGACATATCATAGTCTTTTCCCTGCTCTATCTCACCCACTTCAACTCAGGAAGCCTTCTGAATTAGCCGATTAGTTAAACGAGATGTGCTAGGAGCTGGGAAAACAGCAAAATGTGCAGGACAGAGTTTGGGAAACTGAGATGTACAGCATTAAATATAGACCTATATTTTGTATAGAGTTGTAGTGTGTTCTTAGGGGTGTAGCTTCAGTGTACAGCGACAGAAAGAGTTTAAACATTTAGCCCTGTGCTGTTTATTAACATATTTCCAGCAGACTACTTTTTTCACTCTGAAATGCTGTGCAGAATAGAACCCTTATATGAAAAAGACTGACCAGCATTTGAAACTTGTTTTCTGTGATTAGTAACTAAAGCTGTTTAAGAACTGACTTCATAGACATGCAACATCTTTGAGTGAACTAGAAGTGTTATTTGGTGAAGTGTTATGGGATTGGATTAAAAAATGAAATGAAATGAAATGAAATGAAATGAAATGAAATGAAATTAATAAATAATATAAAATAGCACGAGACATTCTGTTATAGGAACCACAAAGTGTAAAGTTCTCCATCTTAGAATGATTCATGTACAAGAAAACTCTGGATTTGTGGAACATCTGGAACATCTACTGGACAAGTCCCTGTGTAAGTTACTATACAAAGGAATAATGTATAAGAATGAGTGTAGTAATATCAATCTTGCAGTCTAACATTTACCTAAATTCACAGTCTACTTCTAGACTTCATGAAGACCAGTGGAAAAACCAGTGTAAAGTGATTATACCACTCAATTATACTACTTGTAACATTTATTTTGTAAAATGCATAAGAGTTCGCTGAATGTATGTTGAATCCATGTAGAGAAAGGCTTTATTGTAGAGCTGGGTTAAACTGTGTTCTGAGATCTCGCTGTGAAATGACAGGCTCATTGAATAACGAACGTCGGTCATGTTTTGCATGTGCTAAGCCCTGGTTGCTCATCTGCATCTTGTTGCCATAGTGATTCTCCCATGGTATTGTGTCTCTGGGTAACTTCATTAAAAATTACATTATAGGTTTTGCTCAAGAGCCCCCTTTCTAGAATCTAAATATACTTCTAAATATAGCGTTTTGTCACTTTGCCTTCGAGCTAACAGGCTGTAATGAGCAAGGCACACCATGCTTTTGAAGTTCACACTTTCACACTCTAGGTATGAACAGAGGTTCACACAGCTTTGAAAGCTCGCTCCTTTGTCTTCGTGCTCAGACTCGAGCCCTCTCAAGTGTTTTCCTCAGGATAGGGTGAAACGGTGTTCTTAGTTTTTATGAGTCAGCTAGATACTGAGTAACCCATGTGCTTGTTATTGGTAAAAATATAATTTTAAAATAAATCAGCAGTTTATCTATATGTTGTTTAAATGGGTATGTGGTTATCTGTGTACTTCATAACAGACATATGGTAAAAAAAAAAGATTCCTTAAGGCTTCTTAGGGTAGTTAAGGGTTTTTAGCTTTAAATGAGTTTTACTTTTAAAGAGAAACCACCTATTCCTGTAGGATTGCAGGTATTTTTAGGATTCCCTGAAAGAAACAGATTTAACATCTAAAACTATTTATTAAATTTTCTATCCAGCAACTTTACGGATTCTGTATACGGCTTCAGGGTCACTGGTTTAATTCTGAGCTTGCAGTAAGCCCATTTGTCTCACCAGGTGTCTACATGTGTATTCTCTGGGTTTTCTGTTTTCCTCCAACCTACCCAAAAAGTTGCACCTAGGCAAGACTGATGACTCTAAATTGCCCCTGAGTGTGTTCTGGGTGTCCTGTGATCTGGATGTTTACCTCCTAAAAACATGCAGTGGCTACTTTAATATTGCTCCTAGGTGTGGATGAGTGTGTGAATGATGCCCTGAGATGGACTGGTGGCCCATACAGGGTGTATTCACACTTCATCCAATGTTTCTCTGATGCTCCTGATTCTCTACAACCCTTACCAGTATAAATCAGTTACTTCTTCTTCTTCTTCTTCTTCTTCTTCTTTCGGCTTTTCCCTTTAGGGGTCGCCACAGCGAATCGTCTCTCTCCACATATCCCTATCTTCTGCATCCTCAACACTTACACCCACTTGCTTCATATCCTCATTTATTATATCCATATACCTCCTCTTTGGCCTTCCTCTTTGCCTCCTGCCTGGCAGCTCCATGTCCAACATTCTCCTACCAATATACTCACTCTCCCTCCCCTGAACATGTCCAAACCATCTTAACCTGGCCTCCCTAACTTCGTCCCCCAAACGTCCAACATGAGCTGTCCCTCTGATGTACTCGTTCCTAATCCTGTCCAACCTTGTCACTCCCAAAAAGAACCTCAACATCTTCAGCTCTGCTACCTACAGCTCTGACTCCTGCCTCTTCCTCAGTGACACTGTCTCTAAACCATACAGCACCACTGTCTTGTATGCCTTCCCCATGTTTCTCACTGATATTTTTTAAGTATAAATCGGTTACTAATGATGAATAAACGTATAGAAACTTTTTTTGTTGTCTTTTTAATTTCACATTGAATAAGTTACAAATAAACCCCTGAAACCCTATCTTTTGTGTCCTATGCCCTTCCAGTATGCCTGTGTGACACATTATGTTGCACTTGAGCTGCTTTACCGTTGTGGTTAAGCCATAACAAGCTTTATATACATGCAAGTAAAGACTTGTCTGGAATGTGGATGACTGGATGTACTTGAGCAGCTGTTATTATTGACATCTGTCACATGTGGCTTTATTCTGCTATTCCGGTTATGATGTGCCTTTTCCCTTAATTGCTATGTCTTTTATATTGTCTGATGTGCCTTTCTGGAATGACCAGTTTTCTTGTACTGGTGTTTGATAAATTGTAGTCAGTATCTATGTGTGTGTGTTGACATGTAGTATATAAGCTAGATGCAGTAGTGTATTTAATTCAGGACATTTAATTTGAAGTTGTTGCATTTATTGTGTTTACTGCGTTTTGATTTTCTGCATATTTTTTCATATTACATGACTAAAATACTGTATATAAGCTATTGAACCTGCTTTTTAATTGGACATAGTATTCCTGCTAGCTCTTAAATCTAACCATCACAGGCCCTTTTTCTTTTTATTGATATGCTGCTGATCTTTGCTGAGCTGCGGTATTTTCTTTCTACTCAGCACTTCACCGAGCAAATCCTCAGCTTTGCAGGCTATATACATGCGCTTCCTCAGTTGGTGCTCATGCTGTTAGTGTAGAGGAACTGCATTAACCGATGCCAATGTCAATTAGGTGGTCTTATCAACGAGTAGCACTACAATGATACTTGACAGTTTCACACTGGATGTACAAAACAGACCGGTCCTGATGATAAGTGTTCCTACAGAGCAGACGTAGGGAAATGAGGACTTCTATTTTCAGTTGCTGTCTGATATCCAGCCTATTATTGATGCATTTTTATACCCTAAAGTGCAGAGGTATAGAGATTGCTTTCATAATGAATGATGATCGCTGCTGACTGTGTTCATTCCACAGAAACAACAACTATTGCCCGTAAAGGTCCACTCAGTGCTAGTTATGAGCAAAAATCAAACTGAAAGTATAAAAAAAAAGTTTTAATGTGATGTAGAATAAAAATTCTTTTGAGAGGTTTAAATGAGTCTGGTTATTATACGTAACTCAGGTTGTACCACTACGTTTAGGTCATGTGAGCACAGGGGTGAAGTTCGGCTGCTATTTTCGCTTTATCATGTCTCAAATAATGTCTGGTGACATATTCAAGCTATAAACCTGATTAAAGAAGCACTCCAGACCTCAAAACCAAACAATTAGGACACAGTTTTAGTGTTCTTGGATTAATCATGTGGATGTGGATGTGCTGTTATGTTAGAGAAATCATCAACAACCATTAAAGCACATTCTGTAGTGTTTTATTCCTCCTATACCACAGTAATTTGCCAATTCTAAAAAGCTTTAATTAATGAATTACACTTTTTAAATCCATTTGTAGTTATTCAGTGTTGTGGAATGTTTGATAGTTAGTTAGTTTCATTTCTCACTACATGATAACAGCTTTAGTCTCTCTATTTTGAAATTATTAAGAAAAGACCGAACTTTGGCATGTTACAGAATATCCATAGAGCAAAATCTTTTGTCCTGAAGACTTTCCTATATAAGAAAACTTAAGACTACATTTAAAAGCTCATTTATCATTTCTGTTTCTTCCTTCTTGTTGTTGACCACACCGAATTGAAGCACAGTGATGGTGTCTTCACAGCTTTCATTTACTAATCTTAAACTTTATCCTGGTCCATGCTGTATGACAGTATGCCAAGCCATCAGAAAGCATCACACTCGATCACACCTCGAGTAGCTAGTACAGTATCTGTTGGAGGAGATCTTGGAAATCCATGTGATCAGATAGAGAACATGATGTGGTTTACAGACTTTTTCCTTGCCACTGCCACCTCTGGCACACTCATAAGTAATCTATATATATATTTGGACTTCTGTAAAGCTGCTTTGTGACCTTTATATGTACATGGCCATATACCTAAACAAGAATTTATACTGAATATAGACGCAACACAACACTTCAGTCATTAGGTGTCACTGTAACACTCTAAGTGCATGGTCAAAGCAGCTGAAGAAGAAGATCTCTCTCTCTCTCTCTCTCTCTCTCTCTCTCTCTCTCTCTCTCTCTCTCTCTCTCTCTCTCTCTCTCTCTCTGCATGAGCCGTGTGTTGCTATATTTTGCACACTTCCGGTGATCACGTGTAGGATGTACTCATAAATAACTGCCTTGCATTTTTTTTACTTCTCCCTAAAAATGTAATGCAGATTTTGTATATTATTTTATTATATCTTTTTGATGCCTTGTAGACCATTTAGTTGAACATCACAAAATGTAATTATTGTATTTTGCCGTTGAGCTGCAGTGTGTGTGTGTGTGTGTGTGTGATGGCTGATTCTCTTTGCCCACTAGTGGAGGATGTTGACATTGCTTAAGTTTACAACACAGGCGGATATTTGGATGTAACTGATCATTTACAGTGTTCTCTTTCATTAAACATAATGGAAAATATCACATAAAAACAATGTTGTGATAGTAAACGGTAAGGAGAGGTCAAGTTTCTGTTTAACAGTGTACTATATATGATTTACACAATAAACACGATTTGAATATGGGCAAAATAAGTGCTAGAGTAAATTGTGACTTTATTGTTTGTGCAGTAAATAAATGAATAAATATACACTGTATTGCCAAAAGTTTTTGGACACCCCTCCAAATCTGTTGAATTCAGGTGTTGATTTTCAGGGGTTGGGCTCGGCCCCTTAGTGCCAGTGAAAGGAACTCTTAATGCTTCAGCATACCAAGATATTTGGTGAGTTTAGTGTGGAGGAACTTGACTGGCCTGCACAGAGTCCTGACCTCAACCTGACAGAACACCTTTGGGATGAATTAGAGCGGAAACTATGAGACAGGCCTTCTCGTCCAACATCAGTGCCTGACCTCACAGATGTGCTTCTTGTGGAATGGTCAAAAATTCCCGTAAACACACTCCTAAACCTTGTGGAAAGCCTTACCAAAAAAGTTGAAGCTGTTACAGCTTCAAAGGGTGCGCCGACTCCGTATTATATTCATGTGCATGTAAAGGCAGATGTCTCAGTTGTGGAATGGCTGACAGTCTCCACACCAATTCATCTCAAAGGTGTTCTATCGGGTTAAGGTCAGGCCAGTCAAGTTCCTCCACACTAAACTCACTTATCCATGTCTTTATCGACCTTATGGACCTGTTCCCACAAAGTTGGGAGGATGAAATTGTCCAAAATGTCTTGGTATGCTGAAGCATTAAGAGTTCATTTCCCTGGAACTAAGAGGCCAAGCGCAACCCCTGAAAAACAACCCCTGATTTCAGTGATTTGGAGGGGTGTCCCAAAACATTTGGCAATATAGTGTATAAAATAGGAAGAAAATTACAGGCAACAGGTAAGTCACAGAATATTTTTTAAATGAAAAAATAATGCATCGAATATAGAAGCATTGTTCTGCTAAATGAATCTATATAAGCTTCACAATATTTCAATCATAAACACTTACTTCTATTGTGTTTTCCTATATATTGCTGTTGTACTCATGAGGTGTACACACCTAAGTGAGAATTCAGAACACAGAGTATTTAAAGGTTTAAGTTTTTTTTTTGTGAAGAGAAATGCACCACTGGATGGCAGACTTTACCTTCATGTACTGTAGAAAGAGTGCTTGCTGGTGGAGTTTTAGATGTGCTAAAATTCAAACACCTCATGAAGAACCTCAATACATAACATCTCTTGTAATATATGTACATGGTGACACATTTGCATAAAACAATCGATGCTATTCTGAGTTTCTATTTGAATCTAATAGTTTCCAAAAATCTTGGACAACTGTGACTGTGTATCATGTTTATGAGTATGTATTGTATTTATCCCTAATGAGCAAGCCAGAGGCAATGAGCTATACAGCCCTGTACACCAAAATACATTTCAGAGGGAAAAAAATAGCATAAATTCTTGGACGACTTTAATTGGTTCATCTATGGCATTGCCTGTCAATTTTGCAGTATAATACAGGAACTCTCATTTTATTAGTGTGCTCTTTGCTGCTCTATGGGGATGCCAAAACTCTTCAAAAAATCTTTAACTGGTGATGGTGATGGGACAAGTGTTTATAGTTGATATAAAGTAAATAAGTTTCATAGATGCGTCATAAACATCATAAGTGTTTATAACAGGTTGCTGTTGTGTAAGAGGAAGAAAGCACTTCAGCATATACTCGGAATTGGAATTCCTATAATCGGAATTCCTCAATGTCCTATTGTTGATTTGTTTTTATAATAGCGTGCTTCATCGTCTTTTAGTCCTGATGCCGTAAATCATCATTAAGTTTCATTTGATATGTTAAATTGAAGTTTTAAAAGCTGGATTTCCTTTCAGCAAAGCTCTAAGATTTCCATCCTCCAATGTTTTCTGTTGTTTTCCAGCACATCCATTTATTTTGTCCTCCTTTTCAGACAAAAATGTTTATTATCCTGTAACTACAAAAAACAGTCATGGCAAAAGTTATAATAAATGTTAAATGTTAATGGTGAATTAACACTTTGTGAGACCGAAGATCTACACGTCCTTGGGGTTATTATTATTATTATTATTATTATTATCTCACTACCTGTCAAGCCTATTTTGAAACTAAAAGTACTCTTCTGACATCTCTTAACACATGCAACCACAAATGCAAGTGTGAATTCACAAAGACTTCTGTATTTGTATAACCTCCAACACTAATTAGACTATATATATATATATTATCTTAGGTCTTTAGGTTTCCAGAGTATTATTAGATAGTGGAAAAATGTATCATCATATGTTGATAGAGAGCAAGAAAGATAGCTATAGAGAGAGAGCGTGGGAGAAAAACAGACCCTGCAAGAGAGATAAAAAGGGTCGGACTGATATAAAGTTAGAATGATAGACAGAGGAGAAATTGGGTTTGATAAAAAAATTTTCATTTAGATAATTTCATGGTGTGTATATATATGCACAAAACATGAGTGAGTAAATATTTCGAAATAAATTCACAATATTACTATTTAATGATTAGAAATGGGTGTGAGAGAGATAGTGAGAGTGAAACAGACAGAGTAAGAGAGAGAGAGAGACAGAGAGAGACAGACAGAGGGAGTGACTTTGTTAAACAGTGGGTGGTGTATGGAGCACCTGAGTCATCAAGAGCCTAGCAACATCAGAAATACTGAAAGGTCAGTCATAATTCAGTGTCTGAGGGATATAATAATATATCAGTATACTGAAAAGTGCATTTTATTAGTCTACATGGTGAATAAGTATACCTGAACTAGAGGAATGTTGAAGTTACTGTTTATTTGATTTCATTTTTAACTTATTTTTATAACTTCTGACTTCTGATGAGTTGTCACAGAGTCAAGGTTAGTTGAAGAGAGAACCCCTTTGTTATAGCTGTTTAGTATGGTTATTGTTTTGGCATGCCCACGCATTCTTGCAACCACACATCATGCACTGCAACTGACAATGCACAGGAAGTGAGTCGTTATGAGTTGTCAGCATGTGGAAACCCTTTAGCCTCTGCTCTTTTCCATATGCAAATGCAGGGTTGGAGTTTATGCTGATAATCTAAAGTTATAGTTAGCCACATTTAGGGAAGCTATAGGGGCGTTGTTATAAAGCATTCAGATGGTAAATTTTCATTTCTGGAATGATAACCTTAAACCATTAAAGAATATTTCTAAAGCCCAACTCTGCTTTTATATATTATAGCTTTTACTTTTAGTAAACTTATGATGTTTAGGGGAATAGAAGGGAAGAAAGGAAACTGAGCTGAATCAACCCTGAAGCAACATTTTGAGTAGTTCACAACTCACCTCTGGGGAAGAACAGACACTGACCCAAAAAATCCAGTGTGAAGCCCACTGACACGTTTAAGGCTCTACTGTTTTAAGCATAATTTCCATTATAGAATGCCAACGAGGCAATAAGGCATTTTTTTCTTGTTTGCGGTGGTAATGAACGGATAGGTTGACATAGAGTTAGATTCGGAATATGCCAGCGTAATGGTTTTTCCTCATATTTGTAACTTTATCTTCTTGGACGATAATTGTAATTTTTTTTAAATATAAATACGTGACAGTCAATTTGAATTCTGCGACAGAAATAATCTATCAGAGAAGTCATATGATGTTAGTGTCAGGCATCCGAGCCAGTTATTCATTCAAGCAGTCAGTCATTCATTTTTTGGTAACTATTTTCTCCTGATCCAACATGAGCTGTCCCTCTGATGTACTCGTTCCTAACACGGTTGGACAGGATTAGGAACAAGTACATCAGAGGGACGGCTCATGTTGGACGTTTGGGGGACAAAGTTAGAGAGGCCAGGTTAAGATGGTTTGGACATGTTCAGAGGAGGGAGAGTGAGTATATTGGTAGGAGAATGTTGGACATGGAGCTGCCAGGCAGGAGGAAAAGAGGAAGGCCAAAGAGGAGGTATATGGATGTAATAAATGAGTATATGAAGTTAGTGGGTGTAAGTGTTGAGGATGCAGAAGATAGGAATAGGTGGAGAGAGATGATTCGCTGTGGCCACCCCTGAATGGAAAAGCTGAAAGAAGAAGATTTTCTCCTGATCCAGAGCCTGACCCAGGAACACTGTGCATAAATTGTGAATACCCCCTGTATGTGCCACCAGTCCATCTCAGGGCATCATTCATACACTCATTCATTCCACTCATTTGCATTTGTTTAAGTGGTGGAGGGAAACCAGACAACTCAGACAGAGGTAGAAAAAGTGAGACTCGGCATTGATGCATCAAATGAAACTGTATCCCATTATCACAGCAAGATGCTTTTGAACACCTTTTGATAATGTGTTTATGCTAACCCAAATATGATCACAGAAATAGAGCCCAGAAGTGTGAACAGAACTGGATCCTGGATCTTGGAATGTGTAACAATCAGGACTTGGGAGATGGATTCATGTACAGAGGGGTTTATTAGCTGAGCTAAAGCACAGCTTAAAGTGAATTTCGCAGTGAAAACAAAGGGCCAAACACAGATAGGCATGGTAGACAAGGCTGGTAGATATGTATAGCAATATGCGTTAAGATCTGGAAATGGTAAGCTAGAATTATGTAATGTCCTGTGCTTGTGTGACTTCTCACAGGAGACTGACATCTTCTATTCTACGAGAAAATACATGTTTCTGTTGAACCTTGTGTTAAATGGCTTGTAAACAACCTGACCTCATTCTAAGAAATGTTTTTTTTTCTGTTCAGAAGTACAATACTGCAATACAATGAGTACTGACAAGGCTAATTGTATGCTTAAAATATGCTCAAAATTGTTTTGCTTTCTATGAAAAGAATATGCATTGTCACTTTAGCTTGTCATACTCTGGATTGTATCATAGATAGCCATCTATAATATGCAAAATATTGGTTTCTGATCCTTATCTTCATGTTTCACTATCAGCCATCTAGCTTGTGCTTCATCGCTGCTCCTCAATATGAACCTTTTGAACTCCCACACACATTTTTATACAGGTTTCTGAGCACGAGCCACTGTTTTTACTTTATTAAGCCATACACACGAGTTAATCCAGAGTCTGCCATATTCCTTATATTACAGTTGTGGTGTTTTCTTTAAATGTTGTTCTTCTTTCTTGTTTTGAAGAAGCTGATCATGGATTCTATCTAATATAAAGACTTTTACATCATAAAGTTAGGAAGCAGAGATGTTTTATATTTGTTTTTTGTAATAAGCATGCAAATTTTATGTGCTTTTTGTGAGCTCCTTTTGTGTACTATCTGCTTAACTCAGTTGGTTCTAGAGTTGTGTTATTTAAATTGTGTCATATTGTATAGCATTGTTGATCCTACAGTGTTGCTCTATACTTAATAACTCTCTCCGGTGATCAGTCAAGAGAAGTTTAAGTCTCCCTTAAGGTTTGAATTGTGGGCAGGGCTAACAAATTTATATTGAAGGTAACTCAACCAAGACCTGGAACACATTTCAAATAGTAAGTGTCTCAACTAGTACTGTTCTTGTACTGTTGTGTCCTTAAATCATATTTTAATTTCACTTTGATTAGACCATAGACATGTGCCTCAAACCCATCCCTGTAGTCACCTCTTACAGACACAGCTGCCTTCATCCACAGAGCAGAGATCACATTTCTAGTAACCTTATCTACCCTCATCTCTGTCTCAAACTGTGGTAGTAGGTGGGCTCTATATGGAAAGCTGATTTGATCTCACATTTAACCTCCCACCACCTTGGATTTTTTGGCTGCTCTATCCTCTGCCTATGGTTTCTCTCACTCACCATGAGAATCAGACAGGGGTGGTGGTACTAGTCTACTATTACCATGGAAATGGTCTTTCACACCTCTAACCTTGTCTCATCTAATCATCTCTTCTTTTGAATTTCAATGCAGTTTCCATTGTCCAATCACCCTCTTCATCTTCATTATCTACCACCATCCTGGTCCCCTAGGTGACTTCCTATAAAAAATGGACAGAAATTCCTCAGTGCTTTCCCATCCAACAACACCCCTTTCTGACAGTCTTGTTGATTTCGACCTTCCCTCAGACAAGCTGCAGTCTTCTTGCCTTCTGATTCTTTCGAATTGCTTCTCCTTGGTATTCAACAGCTGCCCTCCCACACACAAGGGAGGAAATGTCCTGGATCTGGTTCTACCTGACCTACCCTGGCTACAGACATGATTAGTACCCCACTTCACATCTCTGATCATCACCTGGTATCCTTATTTATCACCCGCCCTATCCTACCTAAAATCAACTTCCAACATCTCTCTTACCTGTCAAAACGTCCACTCTATTTCCGCTTCCTCTGTAGTTTCCTGCACTCTTTCATCTCTTCCTAACCCTGACTCCTTTTCCTCCCTACCCTTAGACTCAGCCACAGACACTTTCCTCTCCTATTTTTCCTGAACCATGGACCTCCTCTGTCTACTAAACCCAGGAAGACTTCTTGTCCTTCTCCTTGTCTGTCAGATGTGCTGCGAAGCAATCAAAAAGAGCTAAGTTTTAGAAGAGGGAAAGTGGAAGAAATCAAAACTTGACACAGATCTTGCTACTTACCGTGTGCTCCTGTCCAAATTCTCTTCGGATGTAACATCTGCATTCTCCAATGAAAAGCTTTCAAAACACTGATTCTTGCCTACAAAGCCAAAAATGCACCGGCACCCTATTAGCTCAAAGCTCTTAATACTCCTCGGACTGTAACAATCCACCTCCGATCGACTTGACTTGGCCCACCGTCTCTCAGAGTAAGAGGTAAGTATGCATCAAGACTCTTTCTTTGTTCTGGCACCGAGATGGTGGAATGAACTTCCCCTAGATGTCTGAACAGCTGAGTAACTGGCTGTCTTCAAACAACGGGTATAGACCTACCTCTTCCTGAAACATTTAAACTAGTGCTTATTTTTCCCTCTCTGTTTTATGTATTTAAGTCCAACAGAGTTTTAGGCTGATATCCTAAGTCTGCGTATCCTAACCAGTGTTGATGTATTCACTAATACAGACATCAAAGCATTTTTGTATGTCAATCCGGATAAGGGCGTCTGCCAAATGGCGTAAATGTAAAACACGACATGACATGCTGTTATAGGAAAATAAATCAGCTCACTCATCATTACTTGATGTGAGCTAATGTAGTAGTGGTATCATGCAGAGGGATATAATCATGCCTTACATAACAACACTAACAGGAGCTACTGGGACAGTTCCCTGCCAGACCACCAGAGGGGGCGCCATGTCACCTGTTCCCCATTTACCCTAATGTTTTGTCTTATGTATATCAGCCTGTTTGAATCTGTCTTTGTCAGTCATTTTTGTTTTTTATTATTATTATTTTTATTGGTAGTCACGTTTTATTTGTCCAGTGTCCTGTATTAGTCTTGTTTTGAGGTTTTTGTTTTTGTTTTTTTTTTCTTCAAAATAATGCAGCGCTTTAATTTATCCTGTGTGTAGGTCTGATAAACTGTGCACGGGCGGTCTTGACCACCACGGAGCTTTTAGTTCGATCCCTGCTTCGAGCAGTGTCTCCAAAATCATGTTTTCCCCTCATTTATAGCAATGTTTAATACTGTAGAGCACATTCAGAAGAAGTTGCATTCCTGTCACGTTATAAACTGTTGCGTTCTCGTTTTTCTGTTCAGACAGAAATTGCAGCTTCTTATGTTACTATGAAACTAAAAGGCCCTGATGTATTTCCAGTGTCAGAGAAAGTACTGTTACTGTAGAGATGATTATATATTAGAATGTTGTTGTTGTCCTTTGGCTGCTCCCCTGTTTGGGGTCACCACAGTGGATCATTTGATCTGCATTTTGGATTTCTGGCACAGGTTTTTACCTCCTGACCCAATTTAATTTATACGACTTAGAGTTAAACCCTTAGTGGCTGAGTAGGTCCCGGGGCACAGGAATTGAACCCTGGCCATGGCAGCTTGAGCATGAGAACCTGCTGCTGGACCACCAGATGACTGTGTAGCATAAAAAGTGCATTAATGTAATCATGTGCATTGCCTTGCAGCTGACAATGTTGTCAGAGCTGGGGTTGTAGAGGATTAATCATCATCTTTCACCAATCAGAACTGAGAATTCGAAAAGTGCTTTGGAAGAAAGCACATATGCTAAAAGCATAAAACTAACTAAAATGAATGCGATACTACTGAATATAATAGTCCTTCTAGATTGTTAAACTGTACGGATGCTGAATCTTTGGCAAGTAAAACATACAGAAAGTGGCACATTATTTAGATGCAAAATTAGGTTATGAGGCCGACAACATTCAAAGTTTGAACCCACACGTTATTGCGTCTTGAGCATCTTTTAGAATCTGTCCCGAAACTCTGTCTGGTTATGAAATGTTTATTATGAGCAATTTAATTTTAGTTTTAAAGGTCATTTGTGGTAAGACTGTAGGCAAGTGTCTCATGGTTAGGTTACGCTCAGCAAGGTTTCCTAATGTTGAATCTGCTTTCCATTATATATTCTTGCTTGGCATTGGAGCTCTGGATGGTAAACTAGAGGTGACTGTTTCTGAGGCCTTGAGATGAATGCTTTTTAGTGCAGGAGAGGTTTGAGTGAAAACGAAACTGCTGAGTCCATACACACATGCATGCATGCAGTTATGTGAGAGCTTATTTTAGGCATGTGCACAAAATGAAACTGAGTGTTTTTCTTAGAGAAGTATGACATGATTGTCCCATTGTCATCTATGTAATGAAATGCATCCAATCTGTGTCTAATTATAAAATATAAAAAAATATGTATTACCATTGTTTCATATTTGGTTTGTTTGAATTTATGCAGTTGAATTTATTTTCCTTTCAAAAGCTGATTTTATTTATTTATTCATTTATTATTGATAATTTGCACTGTCATCAGGTTTCAGACCCATCATGTCATTGTTAGAATGCAGAGAGTTTGCACTCATGGTCACTTACTGTCTCTTTCTGTCTCTGTGCAGTGGCTTTGAAGAGGGTTGGGTCTGTGGTCTGCAGAGAGCACTGCTTATCGTAAGCCTCATCAGTCTGCTTACCAGAAGTGACAGGAGGTGGGGGTTTCTCACTTATCTTACAGCAGGCAAACCAAAAAAGACGCCATATGCGGACTTAACAGTGGAAATTTCACCTTACCACTAAGAAAGGAATGAAGGACTTTGTAAAATAAAAAAGAATGCATGTTTAAAAGGCAATTGCAGTGCACACCCTAATTAGTGTAGAAGTCAACAGTGTTTCTGAGTAGGTCATAAAGTTTCTTGAGAAAAAGGATTTCCTGTTGAATGAATGGTCCTTTATCAGCCTTCACTTGTACAAAGTGCATATGAGGCTAGAGGAGAAGAAACCATTTGATGTTATTTTAATGATTGCTAGTTTAACCTCCTACAGGAACATTTTGAGCTCAAATGTTTTTACTTGAGCTAGAATGCATGAGGCCTTGCATTTTTTTTTCTGCCCACAAAATTAGTAGCTTGTAAAATAGTGATTGATTAAAATTTGCTCAACATTCGCTTCATGTTACTTTGTTCTTCTTGACCTGGAACGTCTGCAAATAGTGTGTAGCGCCCCCTATGGGACAATCGAGAGAGACAAATGATGTGTGCTAAATATTTGACCTCATTACGAGTGCTGCATTTGCATGCAGATGACATGCACCTTCCTGCAGTCAGCCAATACTGAACTAGATAAAAATGTAAACTTTCCTATGCACACATGTATGGGCTGTTTTTGCAGAGCACAAATAGATTCTCTGAAGATATAGCTCAGAAAGTGGGCTTTGCGTTCACTCATGAGTCACTAATAATATATAATAAGATAATAATAAGATATTAATCATAATATCTAATGATAACATCAACACGTACTACCACCATGACATCATGACACTTGAAATGTTGTTGTTCACTTAGGTCAGTCATCCGTTACATTCTCACATAGCTGGTCTTTACACATCTTTACTTTTATGCCACGCTGCTTGTAGAATAAACCTTGAAGACATAGGTGGTGTTGTTGTCACCCATCTCTGGAGTTCCATCTCTAGGCTTTGTGAGCATTACTGTATTTTCCGGGAAAAAAATCACAAGTGAAATTTAAGAAAATATTTTATTGAATAAGCAGGAAGAGATGATATTCTACAGTTTACTAGAATGTTGCATAAGTTTGCATCATACACAATACAAATACAATTTCCTAAATAGAATTCTATGACATATATATATATATCTCATCTAGTTACAGTCACTATAGATTTTCTGGCTGAGTACTGCAGCAATCACAAGCTCTGGTCATCCTGGAGAAAACTGGGATGTTATTCAGCCATTTGTATTTCGGAAAGCTCTCCCAGGAATATAGTGATGAAGAGATTTCAGTTCATCCATGGCTGTATCTAGAATGGTTGTGTCATTTAACTAAGAAAGAGAGGGTTTGTGTGTGTGTGTGTGTGTGTGTGTTTGGGGGTAGATAGATGTATTTAAGAGAGACAGAGAGAGAGACAGAAAGAGATTGGGGAGGAACGTAAGTGAATAATCTATAGTAGGATCAGTACAGAAATGACAGTAAAGGGCATGGCTTCTACGTAAATATGCAAGCTCACAACCACCTAAGATTGTTATCATACTTACATTTTCATTAGCATGGTTAAGTTTTTGTAGCTGAAAGATAGCTACCTCCTGCGCACTCATATCTGCTTCAGCAATCTAGATGACATGATGCAAAAAGGTGTTCATTTGTTTGTTTTGTGTATATTTGTACATTGTCTCTTCAGAATAACACAACTTATTCATTTATTAAGATTCCATCTTCTGACATTACCTCTAAATCTGCTTGCTGGTTAGCCTTCTGATACAACCTGTCACATCTCTTCACCTGAAACAATAATAAACACAACACAAGTTTTTACGTCTCGGTTTAAAGATTTGATCCAAATATGATTCATTTACTTTCATGATTCATAAGCTTAGTAAGCTTTAACAGACCAATATATAATATATATAATATATACAGACCAATATATAATATATATAATTTTATATATATATATAAAATTTTCAGTTCTTACTTTATAAGTGCAATTTCTCACTCTGTCCAAGGTGAAGATCAGATCGAGATGGTTGTTTTGTATATACTGGACACTGGATAGGACATTCTCATAGAACTCGATGATTTTTTCTAGAACACAGCTGTGGAGGTACTTCTGTTGAGGGGAGAATGAGATGTTTAGCTTTTGTTGTTGCTGCCTGGTGCATGGAGAAACTAACTATAATAGCATGGAGTAACTATAATAGCATGGAGTAACTATAATAGCATGGAATAACAGGTTATGAGGTAAGAAGTTGTCCTACTTTGTGACGAATTTTATCAAAGGTTTTGCTCTTTAATAAAATGTTGTCATTGTCTGCACCTGGCTGGGGAATAATAATACATAAATGAGGTGTTTTGAACAGTTTATATCACAACAAATCTTGGTTAAAAACAACAAATGGAAACTAAGCATCCCGGACGCTGTCCTTCTAAAATCTGATCGATTACTCACCACATCCTTGCTGAGACGGTGGGCCATTCTCTCCACAATCAGTAGGTCAAAACACGGTGTTTGTGAAGTACACCTGATTTTCTCTGCTTTCCCATGATATTCCTGCACTGCTATAGCTAAAGTCAGGAGCAGAACTGCATACTGTACTCTGGCCATGCCCATAATCTGACTGACAGTACTACTCGATGACTGATGAAAAGATAGTTACTTTGTGTGGATGAACCAGAAGAATACTTTCTCCTTTCTTCACCTTTCTTTTTATGCCTCAACAGTTCCTCCTGACGACATCAGGTGTTCTTCCTTTTTTTCTTCTTTCTTGACCTTTTCCGTACTTTCTGTTCCGGTTAAAATTTCCATAATAGTCATGTGCCAACTTTAAGAAATGTTTACTACCAGGATGCAGGTTGTAACATGATTCTTAATGAAGAGAGGTTCATGCTCATGTTTTTTTTTTTAAAAAAGGGAACACATACACAGTACATAATAGTAAAATATTTTATTTGTAAAAAAGATAGAAGTTACCACAGAGTGGGTGCACATCGCGGTCATGTCTTGGCAGGATGTCCTAGATTCTAATTATAGATCAAAAACAGTCTATGTAAATAGACACTACCCAGAAAGAAGCAATACTTTTATAAATGAACATGCAAAAGTCACATTAGGACAGTATTTGGAGTATTTCTCTGATAAATCTGTTGATGCCATATAGCTTAATAACCTCTTACACTCTAAAAAGTCACCCGTGGTTTCTGAGTCTCACTGAGAAATCAAACATACACCTATTTTGTTTATTTAAGGCAGATATGACTTAGACAAAGCACAGTTGGCTCAGCTGCCATTATTTATAGTATTTTTCCATTATGAATATGCTATTACATTTTTAATACAGCCATGCTGAATCCTCGATTCTGATTGGTCAGGTCTGGGTGTATACAGGTTTATATTAATCTGATCATTCTAATGTTATCTTTCATTTAGTACATTCTGAATCCTAAATGGCCAAAGGTTTGTGGACACCAAACCATCAACCATATGTGAGCCTTCCTGAAACTGTTGCTATACAATTTGGAAGCACCATTGTGGCTGAGTGGAAAGTTTCCTCAGCCTCAGCCTCTTTTCAAAATCTAGGTGTAAACTGATCTGGATCTTTCAGGTTGACTATGAAATTTTGCCTCTGTAATGATCTTGGCTTCATTTCCAAAATAAAATAAAAACGTACACACACGTGTGTGTGTGTATATATGTTTTTTTTTTATTTTGGAAATGAAGCCAAGATCATTGCAGAGACACACACACACAGTTATGTATATATATACACTACTCACAAAAAGTTAAGGATATTGGGCTTTCGGGTGAAATTTCAGGATGCACCTAAAATGCACTATAACCTTTACAGGTGAACTTAATTTGACCTTCTCTACACTTTTGAATGCACATGTCCAACTGTTCAGTGTTTCAGTACTTTTTGCATAACTTGCTGTTCTCTAACAAGGTGCTTAACGGCAAAATTCACAACTGGTGTTTGATCCATGAATCGACCGATACATTTTCTGGTTTAATTAGAATTGGTATTTAAACAGTCCTCTTCATCGGAACCGGATGATGAATGCCACTCAACTCCAGGCACATTTAAGGGAGGTGAGAGGCACCCAAGTGTCACGTCAGACCATTCAAAACCGTTTACATCAGCGTGGTCTGCGTGCTAGATGACCTGCAAGGGTACCTGACCACACCACCAGGCACAGCCGTCATTGTCTTGCATGGGCCAGCTGGACGAGGGACCAGTGGGCCTCAGTGCTCTGATGAAAGTCGATTCACGTTGAGCAGAAATAATGGCCACCAATGATGTTGGAGACGTCAAGGAGAGCGCTATGGATCAGCCACTGTTGTGGTGGTGTTACAGTCTCGGCAGGTGTGTCTACTCAATACAGAACTGCCCTACATCTTGTGAATGGTACAGTGACAAGCCAAAACTACCTGAATAACATCATTAATCCAGTCATTGTGCCCCTGCATGAACAACACAGGCCTAATTTCATCTTCATGGACGACAATGCTCCAGCTCATCGAGGTCGCATCATTAGGGAATGGCTGCTGGAGGCTGGGGTACCTCAAATGGAGTGGCCTGCACTTTCTCCAGACCTGAATCCCATAGAAAACCTATGGGATCAGCTGAGTCACCGTGTAGAGGCTCGTAACCCTGCACCCCAGAACCTCAATGACCTGAGGGCCGCCCTCCAAGAAGAGTGGAATGCCATGCCTCAGCAGACAATAAGTCGACTCGTGAACAGCATGAGACGTCGTTGTCAAGCTGTAATTGATGGTCAAGGGCACATGACAAATTATTGAGACACTGACATTTTTTGTTGTGGTGTACCCACCACTGTTGTTGGCTTTTGTTTCAATAAATTGTTTGAGATGAGGAAATCACCATTGCATGCTTCTACTTAAATGCCCTACTTTCATGATATAATATCACTGTAGCGTGAACTTTTTACATTTTCCATAAATTTCACCCAAAAGACAAATATCCTTAACTTTTTGTGAGTAGTATATATATATATATATATATATATATATATATATATATATATATATATGTGTGTGTGTGTGTGTGTGTGTGTGTGTGTGTGTGTGTCTTTGTCTTAGCGCCAAATTGTAGTGTATTTTAATAAGTTTAATATAATCTCATTCACCCATCCTTCTCCAGTGCCCTTTATAAAGTAAAGCCATGTAGGTTGGTTCATTTGCATGACTTAACAAGGCATTAAAATACAGTGCTTCAGTACCACCTCACTGGTGCTTCATCCATGGTGCTGACTTTACTCTTGGCAGAGAATGTTGTTGTTTGCGCTTTACCTTTTCACAAACCAAATTGGTTATGTTTGTTCAGCAGATTTCAGTTCATACCTAGAGTTAGTTGTTTTCCTTTAATTTCACTTTGCACATGGCATGTTATGCAGATGGCTGGTAGAATCCCTCATGGTCTAGGGATTTCCATTTTGTTGTATCAGCTTATTGGTTTCCCCATCATGCATCTCTTCACTTCTTGAGAGGTAGCTGAGGAGGGGGTTTCCACACATGTGCATCTATCCTGTCTTACTTTCTTTGCTTTCTTTTTTTTTCTTCTCTACCTTTAACCTGTTTCCTATAAATGGGGGTCTTGAATTTAGCATGTGACACTGTGAGACTACTCAGGTTCTATTCAGTTCCTTTACTTTATTAGAAGTAGAAGTAAAACTGATTTTGAGCGATAGTAAACTTAAGCCAGGCGTCCATTTATAAGCAAGTCAAAGCTGATTTCCCAAATGTATATAAAATATGTCCCTGCAGTGTTAAAAACTCACCTGTTGTCTTAAGAAATGACCCCATCATGAGGTCTCAACTGTATTCAATGCAGATTTGCTGTTTAGTGGGAGTTCAGTTTGTAGTTTTTTCATTAAATGCATTAAAACCTCACCATTTGCTAAATAGATATGACTCAGGCATTCCATATTCAGTGTAGTCTCTTTTAAATCAAGACCACAAGGGCAATTCTTAAGAAATATGATATGAGATTTTTATCAGCATATTTTATAAATGCTAGCAGACTCCTATCACCCTGACCAAAGAGAGAGGCGTAATAAAGGATTTCTTTTTCCAACTTAATGCCCATTACATCATCAAAACCCCTCATAGTTCAGTGACAGCTCAGTTCTAGACATTTTCAACAGAAACTATAACAATTCTTTCCATCCATTCCCATTTGAATTTATATAAAAGGTACAAAGGTAAAGATCAACCAGGGCAATACTCAGACAAAGACTTATTATAGTGCAATTGAAGTGTTACATGATCTTAATATAAATTAATCTGTTCAAGTTTCTAGTTAGAGAACATGCTTTACCTGCATCATGGAGACCAAAGAGGCTATCCAAGCTATACAATACAAGTTACAGCTATACAAGGTCTTTACAAAGTGTGTATCAGAGTGAAAAAGGTTTTCCGGGTTTGATTATAAGAAACTGTTATAGTCTCTGAACGTATGATTAAATAAATTATAAAACACGGAAAGAATATGACATAACCACAACTCTGCCACCAAAAGCCAGGACCAGGAAACTAGTCAAAGAAGCAATGAAAAGGCCACGTTTCAGGTAACTGTGAAAGGTTACTCTTCTCTGGTTTGGCACAAAGTGCTACTTTTAGCAGAAACACAACACTGCTAGTCTCTATGAGTCCCTATCCCCAAGTGAAGCATGGTGGCGGTCGCGTTATGTAACTAACCTTCCCTGTTTGTTTCACCATAGCCATCTCACAATGATGTTTGTGCTGCACTTTTTTTTTGGAAATAAATTCGAACCACTTTTTACAATAAATACTTTCAATTTATTTAGTCATAGACCTTACAACATTTGCTTTGTCAAAGAGCAAATAAGTGAAGAATAATCATTCTTTCATGAAATAAATACCAAGAATCCCCAAATAAATTAATACAAATTTAACAATGTAAATAAATTATGTCAGTCTCACATATAAAATAGAACATGAGGTACTCTATTCAAATAAATAAATCTACACCGTAAAGCACCTCTTAGGTAACATTCTCAAGAAATTAATTTTCTAGCTAGGAATGTTGCTTTTTGGAGCGTTTAGCATGACGTCGTCTCCGGTGGTTATCCGCTGACTGGGTCCCCAAGATTGCTGCCTTATTGTAGACAGACTTCAGCTCAAATATTGCTTTGCTCTGGATCCGTGGGTCATTTTCCTGAGATGAGATAGTTAAAGATTAGGGTTAATTGTATGTTCCTGGTTAAATTAAAGGTAAACCAGCATTTATTAAGGCACTCATTACATATGCATGCACTTTGTTGTTTCATCTCTGTTGTTTTACTCTTTCTTTTGCCCCACAGTGCATGAAGTCTTATGAAAGACCCCTGCCATTTAAGTGGTAAAGCCCTCACAACTTCATAGAAAGACCCACTTCCTTCCCCAAGAATAAACAGGTATTTCCTATTTGCCTGCATGACTTTTCAAGAATATGTTTTGAGTTAGGAATCATAAACATGACAGGGCTTACCTTAAGAGCCAGCAGCTCAGTTACATATTTCTTGATGTTAGCATGTTTACCAGAGAAGTAGTGTGCTTTCAGTTTGCTCATTTGTTCTTTCACTTCGTGCAAGTCATGCTTTAACTTTTCATCCTGAGTCTCATTCTCCATCCGGGTGAAAATTCTGTTGTATGCATCGAGAATAATAATCATCAGGAGCTTCTGTTCACCCTCCTGTGCACAAAAAAAGAGAGGCAAGCAGTGGGTTTATTATAGGCTTCATGAGGTACATGGATATTCTGCAGTAAGAGTAGCATAGATTATCAAATGAACTGGTACAACATAGTGATGCCATCTACAAGACATCCTCTTCTGATATACTAGAGGGATGTCAGAAATGAAGCCGTGCATTGTTTGTTTTACCTCAAATGATTTGTCCTTCAGCTTGTCTAGAAAGAGAGAATGTCCATCATACAGTTTGGCAGGGTTGGGATTCTGTAAGAGATAGAAACATATACAAAGGTAGAAATCATTAAAATTGTTCAGTTTTAGTATGATAACTTATGTAAGATTTTAATAAACTTCTGTCTTGCAACTTAAAAAGCTGCTGTTTTATGTTTAAGCTCACAACTGCCATGTCATAAACAAGTGCTGTGACAAATCTTGAAACTAAGGAGCCCACCCTTAAACACAACCCACATAGTCAGAATGAAGCCATGATCAGCGTTTGGTTTCAGTGTCTACTTCCTGGATTATTATGCATAAAACTTGCCATTTATCTCCTTCTATATTTGTTACTTGCCAAATGTTGATAGAAAACATAAGTGAAACCAGCTGTTGAGCCAAACATTTACATCTGAATGGCAAGTACACTTATTTATAATAAGCAGCACCGATTAATATTAGCTTACTGCTCTTCTTTGAAAACATTTATGGTAATAGGACTTACTTTTCTTACATAGTGATTATTCAGATGCTCAATAGACTCCTTGATGTTCTCTGGGAGGAAGGCCTCAGAGTACACCATCATTCCGAAAAAGACAAAACATATTCCCCAAGACAGAGTCATCATTCCTTTTCTTATTGAAGTTTCAGCCTTTCACCAAATTCCCTCCGATATTCCCAAATGCCGGACCCAAAGTTGTCTTTTCACGTCACCTGTTGGCTCTCTTTGACTGAAGTCAATGCTGTGCTCACTGCACCTCTGTCGAAGTCTGAATGCTTCTATCGTCTGAATGAGACGATATTTATAGTTTTCTACTGTAGTGTGAGTCTGCGCCTAAGCACTCATGATAGAGGGTGAAGGTAGAGGTGTGAAATTGTGGTTTTCTGACTCTGTGTTTCCTATAAATCACAATGTATAATGCTATCTACATATTTCAACATGTACCACACCAAGTGGAATTTCTAGGATAGTACAGGGTGGAGCTGTTGGTGCTTTTTGCGGTGAGGGGCTGTTTTTTCAAAGATGGGAAAGTATGGAGGTCCCTTCAATATCATCAAGGTCAATGTGCTTGATTGCATGAGCTGGAAGGAAGTAACGCTTTTGCAACTTAATGCTCTCTAGGAGGCTGTTTTCTATTATTTTTGGATACTTAACTTGAGCCAAACTGAAATTAATAGAGACAATACCAACTTTTATTCAAATGTGCTTTCATGGTCATTCACTATGACTTATGATGACCAGCTACACCTGCTGCTGACGTCAGTCACCAGTCACATAAACCATTTATGTAAACTTGCCCCATGGACTTACTATGACAAGGTCCTCGTAGGGTATCAAGAAAGTTTCCGGTGTTGGAAAATATTAGCAGTTTATACGCATCACCTCATTTTTAGCATGTGGCTCATTTGCCCTAGATGTCTAAATTTGCCCTGTTTTTGGTTTTTGAGTGTTTGTCAGTGCAGAATTTAAATAATACTAATACTGATCATCTTCATATTCATTTTTGCATGCACTTTTACTGCACACAAAATTCAGTACCCAAAAGCAGCAACCAAAAAGACAAGGGCACATGATCAGCTTTAATTTGGCATATGCTTAGATAACTGTGAGGATTCATTTTCATTTCCTAAGGTTGGTGCTCAGGTTTTCAGAGTTGTTGACTATACTATTATAAAAAGTCCCCAGAAACATGCAAAGAGGTACTTTTTTGCTTTCCTCAGGTAGCTGCACACTAACCCTCTAAGGCAGTTTTATTTTTTTAATTACACATCATTTATATATAAGAGTAGAATGAAATATGGTGCTTTCATAAACAGGCCCATGTGCAAGACGAGTGAAACAGATCAGTGTCTGAAACTTCATTTGTGGTTCAATAATAAGTGTTGCACAAGCAAAATGAATACACCAGATAGTACAGATAACTAGCTACAAAGTTGTACAGACACACAAGGTTGGATCAAGGAATCTTTACCAACTCAGTATTATATGAAGGTTTTCTTTCTTGTAACAATTAAGAAAAGCAGTGACTGTCTTAGATTCTAGTAGCATTTTGCTAGAACATGACATGGTTTTGCATGGTTTGAATCCACTTGTGGCCTTAGATTTAAGAACTACTGCAAATCAATGCTTGATCACCTGTATCCTTTGATGGAATGATGATGTTAATCATCGTTCACTTAAATGTTTCATGAAATTTTTATTAATCACATGCTACGGCCTGCACAGTCACTGTTTTGACCATTTTAGACAAAATTCTACACTACCTTCACTAAAACGCTAATCGAGGCCCAATCATCTGGAGCAAATGCACTTACCCCTCTAGTACTGAAGCACTGAAGCTATTTTGGCATCTTATGGTGGCTCAAAACCTTAGTAAAACACATTTGGTTGGTTTTTCATTTTCTCACGTCTCTACATTTCATGCTCTAATTAGATACATTTCCTGTTACTCTTGCTGTAGTTACAGTATAATATAATTTAGAATAAACAGCTAAATAACAAGCTGGGACTTGGGTGAGGTTTAAGGTTTTGAGTGTGACATTTGATTTGTAGTTGATTGATTTGAGTTGTAAAGCTCATAAACCTTCCGTATATCTAGCAAATATTTAGTCACAAGGCTATATGATAAACTGTCAGTTGTTTTAAAATTGCTAGAAGTAAGGATGTGTTTTGGTGTTAGGGATTCTTGAACTCCTCACGCCTCGTTAGCTGTGCAGAAGCCCGAATCCAAGAGCAGATAAAATACTTTGAAACAAGAAAGTCCTTTATCAACATGACAGGTCTGCTGTTAGCAAAATAGTTTTGTTTATGCAACATGATGGTATATCGTGGACCACTATTTTGGCTTTTCATCTTAGTTCTACTATTATGTTATAAAATTTCACTGTTATTCGATTTAGTGAATCTAAAATGTACTGCTTTGTATTTGTAATTGGAAAAGGTCTGATCCACGGTGGTTATTCCGACATCGTCATATCTCTCCAGGATAGCGTAGAAAGAGGTGCAGGTAATGAGTTAGCTTGGAAAATGGCGCCGTCCTGAGAAATGATTCTGAAACCACACCTTGAAATTAACAACCAGCGATTTTCTGCTTCAGCGTCAGTCTGCATGGTTGGTTTTCCGGAGCTTGTGGCTGCCAATGAAACTCATGTGTGTAATGAAGGAATCTCTCAGTCACCTCCCATGACGCCGAATACGGACCACGCAGAAACTCGAAAGAATCTCCCATCGCCAATTTGGCTTTTATTAGTCATGGGTTTTAACTAATCAGTGGTCTGCTAATTAAATGACGTTAGATATATTGATATCAGTTAGACACTGCATTTTAACTATTAAATGTTATGACAATTCTAGCAGTATTCATGATATGACATGGTTAGTAAATGAAAAGTCACACTGGATGTAGAGAAATTTGGAATAAATCATCTCAGAATTGAGTAGACATTCATTTTGAAACCATCTCAGCAACAGCGCTTACTACAAAAAACAAAACTGTTCAGTTTAGTATTTCTGTGACTATTTTCTGAAAAGAGGTTTCCACTAAATACCATAACTACTGACTAACCACCAACTAAACTAATTTGTTTATTACTGTTAGTCATATTGTCATTAGTAATGTTCACACCTAAAAAAGTGGCCTTTTCTACAGCTTGAAAGGAAAATTCCTGTTTTTAGTGAAGAGCTCTAGCACTGTGCACTTCTCGTTAGTAAAAGCCACGGAAGTGAGTTTGCTAATTGATCATCTTTATCCTACAATGAAACATTTCTTTCCTGAAAGCTGTGGTCACTTCCAGGATTTCATTACACCCCACTCACATGGCATGAGGGGTCACTGAATGGTTTAAAGAGGACAAAAATGATGTTTCTCACATATTATGGCCTTCACACTCACCTGATATCAATACAATTGAACACCAATGGGAGATTTTAGAGTGATGTGTTAGTCAGCGCTTTCTGACCACAACCATCAAAACCTCTGGGATATTGATTAGAAGGTCAGGGGTCAAAGCCCCAGCAAACCTGCCACCCCTTCTGTCCGGGGTCACCAAAAAATAGCTATGCCCTTACCCCAGATTCCTAACAAGCAGGAATATGTGAAGGAAATAAATTTACTCTGCTGTAATGTATACAGTATATGACAAATAAAAACTTATTCTTCAGTAACCTTTTCCAGATACTTTAAGTAATTGTGGTGGTTGCTTTTTCCTTAAGATTAACGTTCATGTCCCATAAGCTTTACTGGGTTTACTGAATATTATTATGCAGATATGATGCTGTATTTTCCAAGTACATCAGTGATTTCCCTGTTGCTCTAAACTGGATGGGTTAGCATAGTGCTGCATTCTTAAAAGGTATTTGGGCTTTTTTGAAATTCTTTTCATTAATTTCTATATTAAGTTTAAAAAATAGTAAAAAATAATAGCAAATAAGAATCTTATTCTGATCTTGTGGATTTCCATTAAAGATACTGTAGAGTTTGTCTATACAGTCGTTACAATTTCACATGAGAGACCTTCATATTATACACCCATACAAATCTATACAGAATGTGGTACAACAAGAGAAAAGTGAAAAAGGGTTTCATGAGTACTGATTTTTCTGTTGTGGTATTCACAGTGCTTGTGTGCAGCAGTAAGAGCAACCTTTCACTCATCTACTATTGCTTACAAGCGCTGTCACTGGCCATACCCTAATCAAACTCATTTGATAAAACAGTTTCAAATTCATGTGATAAAATATGATGAACGTTTTTTTGTGTATTGATGGGGAAAGCTAGTGAGTCTCATTAGGTGCACTAAAAGCAACTGCCAGTAAGATCTTAATTAAATCTTTTACTTTTAACAATACTCAGCACCATTCACGGTATACGAATCTTGCAGACGGCTACTGTACATCCCTAAATGTCCAAAAACGGTTAAGCATCTTATTATAAATATATTATAACAAATATTATGGCTAACTGAAACGGTTAGGTTCAGGAATCAGGTTTGCTTTGCCAAAATAAAATCTGAGGTTTGATTTAGATAAGTTTTCTCGATTGCAGGGAACCAAAGAATAGTTACAAATAGATGAAGCATAACTGTGGTTCCTTGAACTTGTCATGCACTTCTTATGCATATGCGCTTGCATGCTGAGATCGAGAAAGGTCAACAAAAGTGACATACAGTTTCAATTTAATTGTCATACGCATAAAGATTGTTTTATGCGTCCATGAGCAGTGGAAATTTTACACTACCAATGTTTACTCCTACGCAGACACAGTGTAAATACGGTAAGTGAATTCTCGTGTGGTCTAACAAGTAGCGGACCATAAACGTTGAAAGATTGTCGAAGATTAATAATGTGCTCTAAGCAAGTAGTAAACAAAGTATGCTGATAGTGATACAGTATTGGCAATAAATAGCATAGTCATACAGCCATCTTTCTTTTTTGCAGCTCTCACTGGGTTCTGGATGGACAGTAATACTGATGCTCAGGCTCATAGAACAAGATTTATATACATAAGAATGAATCACCTGGATGTGATTACTTGTAGCGTGACATGTCGCAATAGGCACCCGGTGTCCAGTCCACCTCTAGGCCATTGTGGTGATTTCCACCCACTGGATCAGTCTCTGTTTAGAAAAGGGAGCCAAGTCAGGACAGAATGGCAGCTGTTTAATTTGAATTGTATAGCTTACTGAGCCCAGCGATGAACACTGACTTGCCTTGATATTGACAAAGATGCTCATCTGTGCCAAAAGTTCTTTAAAATCCAGGACACCACTTCTTGGTGCACTTCCCCTGCACACAGACAATACCCCTGCACAGTCCCAGTCGTTGAGTTGGTCTCAGTGAGGCTAAGCATGGATGGGCAGGAGGTTCTGTGCAATGTGAAAGAGCTGTTTGACTTCGTGCCACCTTCATGTTTAACGTATTTGACTGTCATAACTGTCATGATAGCCCAGCACATAGCAACATCTTAAAACTTGCAAGAGCTTTAGGGCCAGATGGACCACCCTAAGTTCTAGTTGGATGGTATAACATACCATGATATACACTATATTGTGGTATACATTCGCAACCATACTGCACACTACACAATATATACTTTTGTGTTGCTTAATATGTGTATGATCTATGTGATTTTAGATATTTTGGAGAAATGCATAGAATATTTATCAGTCATGATGGCTTAGACATGTTTAGTCTGCTTTCTCAGCTACTATAAACAAACCTTTAATGGCGGATGAATGTATAGAAAAGTGATGTCGGAGTGATGTCTGGTGTATTTGTGTTCTGGCATCATTTGATGCTTCTTGTTGTGTATTAAATTATAAGAGTAATTATTTCTTGAACAAAGCGTAATGCAATACTTAGTGGTTTATTGTACTGATACATGGTTGTTTGACCAAACATGCAAAACTGTAAACTGAATTGCACTTGCAAAATAAGTTACATTGTACAGATATGTTGGAGTCTGTGATGAAAATAAATAGGTTAAATTAAAAGTATAATTAATGGTTAAATTAAGTTTGATAAATAACACAGAAGAACTAAATGACTAAATTAATGCAGATTTGTCATGCTCTATTCAACAATTTCCTAATGGTGCAGAAAACGCTTGAGTAGCGAGTGGGTCTTCTTGGAATGTTGTCCATCGTCTACGGCCTTAAAGTACACAGAGATAAAGTCGTTCACCGCTCCCCCTTGGATTGTGCTGTCGTCTTTCTAAATGTGGCGAGAAATGACAAGATCGTGAACATTATTGTCTTGCATGCTACAGAATTTCCTGGAAATAATGCTCATGAAAGGAAAGTACCCTTAAATAATCGGTAATCTCTAACAAGACTACATACATTTACTACAAGTATAGTAATTTATAGGGGTTATTGAATAATGTTATTTAAGCTAACCATGGTGCAGTTGAAAGGAAACTGAAAGGAACTGCTGTAGATTTAGCAAAAATCATCTAAATATGATTTTGAAGAATTCTTACCTTTATAGCGTTGATCTCGTGAAGTTGTTTCCACACGTCCTGTTCTGTTTTGTATTTGTTTTTCAGTTCTCTCACACTTTCTTGGAGTTCTTTCAGACTAGTCTCAGTCTCAACATTCTTGGCCTTTTTCAGCATATCCGAAAAGATGTCCAGGTAACCATTCAGCATACGCAGAAGCATCAGTCTCTCACAAGTGCAAGTGTTCTAATGAGACATGAATGCGGTTGTCAAGCATTGAAGAGTCGCTTATGTGCAAAGTTATTAAGTTGTAAGTAACTATAAAGTAAATGGAGTTGTCAAGCTTACCTCTACTTTGCCCAAGTAGGGAGTGAAAACAGCTTTTCCCACCCATTTGGTTTCTCTTAACCCCTACAGAGTACAGAAAGCAAATAATGAGCGCTCAGAAGAGTTGTGCATGCAATCTTTAACCAGAACTTCCCCGCTACCTTTACCATCCATTACTTCCAACAAGATGCAGGTTGTACCTCAGAGAAACCTATAATAGTTTGTACTTTTTGTGCGAAGAGTGCCCCCTATTAGCAGAACCACCCGATAGTTCAGTGTATTTCACAATGAATACATAGTATGCTGTTTTAGTTGATTCTTTAAGCTGCAGTAATCAAGCTGTCTTGTACAGTCACCTTGTAATAGCTTCACTTATGCTAACTGCAAGTGCAAAGTTGTGACCTAAAATGTTACTCCTTTTGATCTGGTTTATAGATTAGAGCACTTGTGCACCAGAGAGCAAACCCTTAAGAATTTGTTTAACCCCTTCAATAGTAAACACTTACATGATGCATTTGCAGAGTGTTTACAGCTGCAGTCAGGTTGTGATTCTGATGTCCAGTAGTTCCATTCAGCAGTGCCACCATGAGAAGTCCACCCAGTAGCAAAAAGTTGGACCAACTATCCATTCTCGCTGCTTTTCTTCTTAACACTGTGCTCTAACTGCTACTCAGGATGATGAGACTGAGAGCAAGTGAATGATGCTCACCAGAATGGGTCAGGGGATTTATATAGAAAGAGAACAACCTGAGAGGGCGTTAAGGGATGCACTTGGGGTTTTGGGGTTTCTGTGGGCTCCTCATCTATGAAAGTTTCTTTTAAATAAGACACATGCTGCTCCTAAATGCCTGATGTTGCAGTAACCACTATACCAAATGCAGGTAATTTCCTTGTGGGAATTCATAGATAGATCTATAAACGCTTGAAAGATGCACATCATTGCTAAATGCACTTAGTTTGCCAGTATGTGGCCTTAAACCTGGACTTGCTGAGAAATAATTTCTTGGAAAGTTTTGTTAATCAAGTCGACACTTTTGTTCATTCCAAAACCATTTATATAGTTGATAAATCCATCTTTTGCATGCATGTTCCATATAAACATATTGTAATGTCGGAGATACTGGTATGTGTCTAAACAAATTAAACTGCATTACAAAATGTATTGTATTTTTAATAATTATGTGACTTTCACCAGGTTAATTTCTGTACTTAACAGTGGTATTAAGTCCTTCAGGTCTTCATGTCCTTCAGTGCATGTAGCTAACTAATCATAAATAGTGCAATTTTATGTTAAATGCTCATGTATTGAGATCTTTTACAACCAATATCTGACACGCACTTCTTCTATAACAATACATTCACTTCATTTCCATAACCTGTTCATTTGCATAAACCTTTGATGGATTTGATCAGCAATTTCTTTTCACAGAAACAGTAACATTTTGTTAGCACATGAAGGTATTATGAGATTATGTGGTTTATTTGAATTTTGCTTGTACAACATTTCTGTTGTATGCAACCATGTTTTTTTTTTTCAGATGAATTCAGAATTCCCCTTGCAGTGTGTTGTGGTAGAAAATATACACCAGTTCCTTGAACCTTTTTTAATGTGAAGCATCTCATGGACTTTCTCACTCACTTGTGTTTGGCGCTCAAATTCACATATGCTAGTATTCACACACTGACCAAACCAAGTACGTGAAATAATACTGCTGCAGATGCAATCAAAACAAAATTGGCTTCTGTATCAGATCCTAGGGTCAGGGCAACACACGTTAGCTTAGAGGAGAGAGTCTTCATAGACGTGATGAGAACAGTATGTTGAATGACAAATGGACAGAGAAGTACGTGTTTGTTTTCTATGTTTCAAGTTCAAAACTTGCATCTTCTGTTCAGAGTCTGTACCCTTAGTGGTAATATGACATAACTGTGAACCCCAATATTTAAATAAACCAGTGGTGTCGGATGTTATCTGCAAAGGGCCAGTGTGGGTGCAGGTTTTTATGCAGGAGTTTTTATCAAGCAGGAGACACTGATTCTGCCTGTTTAATCAGTTGATCTTGGCTTTCAACAGACTCAGATGTGGCTTCTGCTTGGTCGGAATGAAAACATGCACCAGATAAGATTGGAAACATACGCAGACTGAAGATATACATCTTCTTTAAAAGTCTAATGTGATGATAATGAATAAGAATGTGGCATGCACTGAAATGGCATTTCTTGTCCAGTCCATATAACACACTACGACTTTTGTTATTGTGGCTTTATTCTGATTTTTGGGGCCGAGATACACACATGTGCATTTAAAAAACAATGTGTGATGAAGAACATAGGCCCTACTTTTAAAATCCTAGCCAGTGTGTTGTCCAAAGCCTTGGATGCTTATTATGAGTTAGGGTCTTTTCGGGTTTCTCAGAAGAAGCATTGCTTTTTGCATAAAACAACAACTCGAGAATCAGATATAGATAATGTTAACATCATGAGTCACAGCATAACCTTTAAGCTCTTGACACAATGGTATTTGATAAATTAAATCCAATCCAGTTTTTCTTTAAGCTAAACGTTATTACAGATTTATGGTTTAAAGAGTTAGCAGATTGCAGACAAGTCATTTCAGTTCCTCTGTCATACCACGTAGTGTGAAAGAGACAGGTCATGGAAATGGAAGAAGATTCGGTTGAGAGAGTGGTGAGTAATACTCATGCAAGAAGTTTGCAAGCCTGCATCCACATTAAGAAATATGTCTAAAGAGTAAATATATATTTGTTTGTGTATAGTGTATACTGTATACTGTATAGTGTATACTGTATAGTGAAGTAGTGTGTGGATTGGGATGCAGCCCATATCTGTGAAAAACATGAGCATATAATTATCTACTGCTGTAATATTTATCCCCTTGAATATTACAGAAGCATAGAAAGAATAAAATAACTTTACTGTGCATTTATATGTGACTTTCTTGGTCCTGAGTAAAATAAAATGGCTCACTTTCAACTGGGATATTTGGCTTGCAGCAGACAAACAGATAATTGTTGACTGTGATCTTTGCATCTGTTTCTGCAGCTGTCTGTCTGTGCAGTGCTGAGTCAGCTGCCATTGCCACAACCTAACTGTACTTGTTTTGTAAAAAAAAAAAAAAAAAATCCAGAGCAGAGATCTGATAGAAAAAGCTAGCCAGCTATTTTCTCAGGACTGTAGTTTAGAATAACTCTACTTGTTCCCCACTGTTCTGGAAGCAGTTCAGGTGGATGACGGAAGCCATATTATAGTATTCAACTAGCAAAAAGATAATCAAACCTTTTATTATTATTATTATTATTATCCAATCTGTGTTAATCATGTCTTTTATTATTTGGCTGCTTTTAGACTCCTTCCTCAGATTCATGGGTAAAACGTGTCTGAGATGGTGCATGACTTACACGTCCGGAAACTCCCGCCAAATCATACCTAAGCAGCTCTGACTGTGATTCACCATTACAGCATTTCCAGAGTGCTTAGTATCTAGGAATCATAACGTTGTATAGCATTTCCCCACAATTCAACCATAGATAGATAGATAGATAGATAGATAGATAGATAGATAGATAGATAGATTTTTGTTATTAGTATTATTTTTACTCTTACCTAGTACTAAAGATTTAGTGTCATTGTTCAGGCATTTGTCATGTTATTATATTTTATATTATCAGTTTTTGATAAAATGGAAGAGAAAAATGGAAAGAGGTCCAGATCTTGTGCAGTCAGTTTAGATTCACAGTAAAGATTAATCAATATCAAGTTGATTATTGTCATTGTCAAGGTCAGAGAAGGTCGACTGTCGGTGGTGTTTGTTCATACAGTTGGTGTCACCTGTGATCATATTCACTTTCTCTGATGCACGAAGGTTCTTCAAATGCATGGTTTTAACACTTTTTTTTGCCATCACTAACTGTGTATAAATGAACCACTAATCCCATGAAGTTATTTTATACCCTTACTTTAATC
Source organism: Hemibagrus wyckioides (assembly GCF_019097595.1). Lineage (NCBI taxonomy): Eukaryota > Metazoa > Chordata > Actinopteri > Siluriformes > Bagridae > Hemibagrus > Hemibagrus wyckioides. The sequence continues at coordinate 12,736,531 of NC_080728.1, read as the reverse complement.
ATCGTAAATGGTTTTGTTTCTGTGTTTGGAAGTTTGTGGCATCTAGCCAGCCTTCAAGCGCAGTTCCCCTCTGATTTCCCACTCTCCACTCGTCTCCCCGCTGTAGTGGAAAAGTAAGATTCAGTTGTAGTCAGTGTAGATACTGAGTGACATAAGCGTTTCCTGTTGGGCTGTAATGTGTGCGTAAGAGCGCCGATGAGAGTTTCCACTGAGGTTAGGCTTCTCAATGTGTAGTGCAGTTTCTTGAGCACTGGATTCATCAGAATTTACATCTCATTCATTTTTACAGTTGTATGTGCCGGAGGGGGATTCAGTCAGGAGTGTATAAGAGAAAGGCATTAAGTCATCAGTGTAAGTCGGTTAAAATGATGTGTACTCACACCCCATGGTTAACGTGCCATTCACAGGAACCAACCCACATCAGGTCACGACTGAAGCATAGTGTTAGGAGTCACTTAAAATAATAGTAATGATGGTTTGCTGTTTTTTTATTTAATAAAATAGTTCTCTAAAAGCATGTCTCAGAAAAGCATACTCTAGACTGTTGTGGTTAAGTTTCTGTGCTAAAAACAGGAGGGTTGAGATTACTGGATTCTGACTCACTTGCAAGATGCGTTAGATAAGACATTTTGACAAATCAAAACATCTCACTGCAGTGTTGCAGTTACAGGATACAGGAAGAAGGTTGATTCAGAAAGTAGCTTAATCAAGGTTTTTTAAATGTTTTGTAGAAGAAGCATTTTGAAAAAAAAAAAGGATATTACAATACGATGTGTCTCAAGAATTTTTAAAGTCTTAAGGCACAGTTTGTTTTAAAAGCAATACTTGATATGTGTTTTGTGGAAATACTTGCCCACAGGCCAGTGCTCTTGCAGAAAGCTGTGTGTGTGTGTGTGTGTTGGCATCTTGTCATCTTTGTGTGCAAATGTGAGTGTGTCTCTATATGCGTCTGTTTGCGCATCTATGTGTGCGTCTGTGTGTGTGTGCATGTGTGTGCATATGCATTTGCTTGCGCCCTTCAATTGCACCAGAATTGAGACTCTCATAAACTTTGTGGTTGCCTAGTATAGAGACGTTTGTGGTTGAATTCAGAGTTCAGTGACTTTCAGGAACTTCTGCTGCACAAACCCCATCTCACGAAGAATCTGTTGGAATTCTAATAAGCATGAGTGATTTCTCTGTATTTTGTAATTAAGCCGTCCAACCTGTCTTCATATGAAAATCTGCTTGTGGATGTTTCTACGAATCTGCCATGTGCAGAGTGAGTCAGTTTTACACAGAGCCTAGAATGACCTGTGGTATGAGTTCTTGTTAATTCCCTCAGGAATTCTAGAGTATGGTACAACAGCTAACAGATTTATGTGAACACAAATACATAGGTAGTACAACTTAGATGTAATAAGAAAGACTTTATAGTGTGTGTGTGTGTGTGTGCGCGTGCGCGTGCGCGTGCGCGTGCACCTGCGTGTGTGTGTGCGCTAGTGTCTGCCAGTGTGTGTGTGTGTGTGTGTGTATGCCAGTGCGTGTGTGTGTGCCAGTGTGTGTGTGTGTTATAACAAAGACTTAACAGTTGTCAAATTATTGAAATACATTTCACTTAAACAAGTTATTCTGTGTGTGTGCATATGTTCCTGTGTGTGTGTGTGCGCCCACCTGTGTGTCTGTCTGTGTGTGTGCATGTGTGTGTGCATGTGTGTGTGTGTGTGTATGTGTATATATGTGTGTGTGTGCCTGTCTGTGTGTGTGTGTGTGTGTGCCTGCGTGTGCCTCTGTCTGTGCCTGCGTGTGCCTCTGTCTGTGTGTGTGTGTGTGTGTGTGTGCCTGAGTGTGCCTCTGTGTGTGCGTGTGTGTGTGTGCCTGCATGTGCCTCTGTCTGTGTGTGTGTGTGTGTGCCTGCGTGTACCTCTGTCTGTGTGTGTGTGCCTGCGTGTGCCTCTGTCTGTGCCTGCGTGTGCCTCTGTGTGTGTGTGTGTGTGTGTGTGTGCCTGAGTGTGCCTCTGTGTGTGCGTGTGTGTGTGTGCCTGCATGTGCCTCTGTCTGTGTGTGTGTGTGTGTGCCTGCATGTACCTCTGTCTGTGTGTGTGTGCCTGCGTGTGCCTCTGTCTGTGTGTGTGTGTCTGTGTGTGTGTCTGTGTGTGTGTGTGTGTGTCTGTGTGTGTGTGTGTGTGTATACAGAAAAGTTTAAAGCAATTCAGATTATTTCCACTAGAGGGAGAGGCAGTCCAAACAAATACTACCTACACTCCTGTCCTGTAAATGACACTAAAGGCTTCCTGATCTTGACCTTCTTGACCTTCAGATCTCTTTACCTGAAGAACCTCTAATAATGCACTCATGAATTTCAATCCTGGACAGTCTGGGCTTCAGTACATACTGGTCATTTACCTGCTCTAATACACCTACAGTGCCTTATTAACAATGGCTTGATGTTGAATCAGAAATCTTTTTGCATGTGAACTGTTAAACTTCGCTGGACTGCAGGACTACAGTTGATGAACCCTCCTCTAATATCCATCTTTTTTCTGCAAAAATTCACTTTGCCAGTGGGTTTACTGACTTTTTTTATCTTATGATAACATTTAATTGCATCTTACGCATATAGACTTTTGGTTTTATGGCCAAAATTCTTCAGTGAGGTGGAAAGACTACAGGGTAAAGGGTTAGTACTGATGTATGGCTTATAAGACAAACTGCTATATTATGTATATTAAATTAATATTAAAGTTTTAAAGATTCAGAAATATTATATCAAAGTATTAAAGATTCAATGATTAATTTTATATTTTATTGGTCTATCCCAGAGGGTACAAGGACGGGGACACCCTGAATAGGGTGCCAATCCATTGCAGGGTGCAATCGCACACATACACACATACACACACAGACACACACACACACACACGCACACACACACACACACATGAAACCTGCCAACTTCAGAAGTGTTGGGCAAACTTGCTAACCACTAAGCTGCCATGCATCTCACTTTTATTGCCATGTACACCAAATGTGTTGCATGCATTATTTGTAAGGGGTCAACTGTGAAAATGAAACCAGAAACTGGAATTAATTTGGCATTCTGAAAGCACGCAAAACACCTTTTAATACTACAGAAACTACATTTATTTATTTAAATGAAGATTTCATCCAATCCAATATGAAGCCAGGATTAAATGCATTAAATACGCTATACAGTGAGTACGTAAAAGTATAAATAATAATATCCTTAATAAAGTCGAGGATGGCTACCAATACAGCAGAAACTTGTTTTAAAGAGTGTGTGTGTGTGTGTGTGTGTGAATAGCCAATATGTCTGATGGAGAAAGAAAGACAGCCTTTATTTTCACATATACAAGTACAGTACAGTGAAATTCTCCCAACTTGTTCAGCCGCTGTGACAAAAACACATGATGAGGAGAGAGTACCTTTATTAACCCCCCAATAGAGGAAATTTATGATATGGTACCCCTGGTAATGTTAACAGATTGCTTTACAAGTGAAGGCCACTACAGACTGTTTACATACATGTTGGAGATGTTAAGATATGATGGATGTGGAAAATATATAACGTGCATGCATTATACAACTGGTGAGTCTGGTTTGGGTCAAGGGTACTTCCTCATGTTTTCTCATTTCTTGCCATTTTTTCTTTGTTTTTCAAGGTTTGCTCTTTAGTGATCTAAACCTACATGCGTTTTTAAAAAATCGGCTTTCATTGCAAAAACCTTTTTATTCTAATACTTAGAGGTAGCGCAATCATCTAAACAACAAATTTATTCACAAGAATGCAGAACACAGTTGTGTCATGAACTGGTGGGTCTCTTGATTTTGCCACACATTGAGACAAACAACTTGTTACATAAAAGTCTGTCATTTGGGGGGATAAAAGCAATGAAATCAGTGTAGTCATGCCAATATCTGTTTCTTGCTGTTTGGATAAACCTGCTGATGCTGTTCAGCAATTTGCAGTGAAAACTGGAGTAATGACTCATCCTTTATCATGAAACATTCAGGTCATTCACCTCTGTAACATTCTGCTGGAAGTCTACTCCTGACTCCCCCATGTCTGGGAAACGTGTCTGGAAGCATCATTTGTCTCACTAGGTTAGACTTGAAACAAAATCCTCAAAGATCTTGTCACTGAATGACTCTAGATTCAAAATGATTCATTTAGAATACCCCTGTTCAATGTCATCCTCATTTTTTAAAAACTAATCATCAGCCTCTTTGTTAAAGTGTTTAATTTGGCAATCAAACAAGGCTAGCTGAATTGGTTTTGGTGACCACAAGTGATTGCAAGACGTCTGTGATTGCAGCATTGATTGCTAAATAGTTTACAACAGCAGAGATTCAATACACAGAGAGTCATAGAGATTCAATACAAAGGGATACATAGAGATTCGATATACAGAGATTCAATACAGAGATTCAATACAGAGATTCAATACAGAGATTCAATACACAGATATACATAGAGATTCAATACACAGAGATTCACAGAGAATCGATACAAAGGGATACAGAGAGATTCACAGAGAATCGATACAAAGGGATACAGAGAGATTCAATACACAGAGATTCACAGAGACTCAATACACAGAGAACTGGTTGTGAAAGAAGCCTCTGGCGTGAGATCATCTAGCTTTTAGACAAAAACACAAACTCTCTGGTTGTTACAGACTGCCACCCTTTGTTCGTCTTAAGCAAACACCACTCTACAAATGCATTTTAGTTTAGTTTGGCAATTTTGAGAATCTTGATTTGCCAAAAATTTTGTGATCTCTGGTTTTGTAGCTAGTGTTGGGAGTCACCAACTTTTAATTCCAGCACAGTAGAACCAAGTAGATAGACTTGAGTTGGGGATTTAGTTGTTGCCATATCTCATTTATGATAACAGATAATCTACCTGCCAAAAAACACAAAATTCATTGAAGTGGGGAACAGAGGCATGAATGATTACATACTACTACGTACTACAGTGATACTACTACCACTAATAACAATAATAATACACATACTACTTAAAAGAAGAAGTCTTTATTATTGTCGCATATACATTACAACACAGTGAAATTCTTTCTTGGCATATCCTTTGGAAGCACAGGGTTCAGACATGATACAGTGCCCCTGGACCAGGGAGGGTTAAGGGCCTTGCTCAAGGACCCAGCAACGGCAGCCTGGCGGTGACCTTCCAATCAACAACCCAGAGTTCTAACCACTTGAGCTACCTGAAATTTCACATATCCCGGCTTGTTAGGAGGCCAGGTTCAGAGTGAAAAAAAAAAGATATAGAATTGAATAAAAAAAACATTAAAACATTAAATAGATATGATTAATAAATAGCTAGTTAAAAACAAAATAAAAACAGAAAAAAAGAAATTAGAAAATAGAGAAGGCCAGAGGGAGTGAGCTCTAAGATCCTATCACAGATTGTAATACCTATTAATGTGTACAAACCCACTTGGACACAAACAGATGTCTAAACAATTGCACTGCAGTTATAACAAAATGATGTTAGGTTACTGTCAGCAGAAGTATTTATATTAGACTCTCAGTCTGAAATGTCCAGCATCATTTATGCATAGTAAAGGTAACAGACCTAGAACAACAGCTTATCACCATTACTATCTAATGCCTGTGTTGTTGAGCTACCAGTACATGTAATGTAAATTTGCGTGATTTATTTTATGCAAACTAAATTATAAAGTTATTTTCACTGGTAATAGGGATAAATCAGGATACAGAATCAGCAATGTAGCATATAATAGCATATATATATATATTAGCATGTGAATGACCAGTTCAGATCACTTACTGTAAATATGATGTCATGTCAATCTTTGGTAATGTTAACAAAAGTTAGCATGCAAGGGCCACTGACTCTCCAGCACTGCTGCTACTCTTACAGAGCTCTGTGGCAGTGCTTTAGCTTCAAGTACCTCTGAAAAAATCCATCTTAGTTTGAATAAATAAATACATATATGAAACCCATCTCTCATAATTTTATATGTATTTTATGTGCATATTTATCAGACAGGCAAAATTACAAAACACTACAGCTTTCAAGCCCGTCAAACTGTATGTATTTTTTAACTTAACTGATTTCTGATGATCCAATATCCCATAAATTCCCATTCACATACATTAACGGAATGTTTAGGGCCTGGATCGGAATGTTGATGAGTCAAACTGTCAAAACTCACACACACCTGCATGGGCAAGGCCTGAAGCCTCCCTTCTGTCCCTCTCAATCTGTCAGTGTAGCTGTAACAGAGACTCTCACTTTATCTCTTACACACTTTCTCCATCCATCTTTCTATCAACTCTCTCTGTCTCAATATTTTTTTTAATCAATCTAGCTTTATCACTCTCTCACTCCTTTTGTCTGTCTTATAACACTCTCTCTCCATTTATCTTTCTATCACTCTCTTACTCCATCTGTCTTTTTACTTCTACTATCTTTCTATTTGTCAAATATATTTCTACCATTAGATGTCTGCCTGTATTTCTGTTTGCTTTTTATCGTTTCTTTCTTTCTGTACTATCCTCAAACTATCTTTAAGCTGAAACAGTTTATTCTCGCTTATTCAAGTCAATGTCATGTTCGCCATGACGTACGTTACCTCTTCAGTTTTGGCTGGCTGCACGTCATTTAATCTGTTTTAATATTACAGATAGATATACATAGATACACAGATACAGATGATATACATAACCATGGTCCAAATTTTAGCTGTTACATTATTGTTGTTGTGAATGACAACTGGTCACTGACCTTAACAAAAGCCTAGAAAAAATCAGAAAAAGCTCGATTCTCACTAAGTGGGTCAGTGGGTATAATATGTGAGAGGGTACTCTCAGCATAAAAGCATAAACACCTGTTGTGTGGGTTGATTGCATGTCACTGCTGTTTGTTTTCATAAGGGGGAAGGACCAGGATATGCGGTGGGGTTATTCCAGAAAGTGGGTTTAACAAACCTCAAACTTTTAAAGTGAATTCTGATTTGAATGAACACAATATATTCTGTTTCTGATTCATGAAAATCAGATTAGTTCCTTCACACTGACCATTAAATAACCTTCCTTAATGAATAAGTGGATTTAAATTGATATGATGAACTGATTTTTTTAATTTTTTTCATTTTGTTGCCAAAGGGATAAAGTCCTAAAAACTGTTAGCACATCAAGGTGCTAACAACAACTGTGTGGCACATCAAGGTGGCAGCTGTAGAATTGAGGGAAATGTTGGGTCACAAAACCCCAACTAGGCCACAGAGCCCCCGCTTCCCCTTGTCCCCCATCATAAGCTCTTTCTGAGCGCTCTTCAATTGTTTTGTAATTAAAATGTCAAAACCTGTAGACAAATAGGTCTATGGCATCTGACATGGTTCTGTTCTTAATCCAAGAGTTTTATTGCACAGTGCATGTTTGATAACTGCTTTCTCTCTGTTCAGGCAGTGAAGGGATTATTCTTTCTCTGGCTCTTGGTATGAAATGATACTGTTCTCTCATTTTGGTTATGTTTGTATAAAAATATTATACCATGACCATAAATGAGCAAATTGTCACATTCAGTCCATACATAGACGTTTAGTTTACTGTATATAACTGTGTTTATTAAAAATGGAAAATTTTGTACTTTTCATGACTTCTGTACAAGGATATATATGTATGCGTTATTTTTTGTCATGTTTTAAGCTGCAGCTGTGGGAATGTTGCTGAAGAGTGGGAATGTTGTCAATGTTTTTCTATTTATTTTTTATTTTGTGGCATATAATTAAGTTTAGGTTTTGTAAGTTGTCTTTATTTGTCACATACATTACTGCACAGTGAAATTCTTTGTCCTTGGGGATTGGTCAGACATGATATAGTGCCCCTGGAGCAGGGTGGGTTGCGGGCCTTGCTCAAGGGCCCATCAGTGGCAGCTTGGTGGTGCTAGGGTCAATGACCCAGAGCCTTAGCCATTTGAGCTACCACCACCCTTAAAGGGTTTTTGCATAACACCTTAAGTTTCCCATTTACTTTCCTTCTTCTGCTTCCCCCAACCACTCCTCAGTGCCACAGGACCTCCCACCTGCATGGATCATCCCATCTTCCACACCACTCCCTTTACAATTTAATCACCTTTCACAAAGCTCCTCCAGAGCTGACTTGCCCAACTGGAACCTTACAAGTCAGTCATCTGGAACCATCACACCCACCACATTACTCGTTCAGAGACACCTTGCCCTTGCCCTTGCCACCTTGCCCTGCAGAACCATCTCAATCATTACTTCAGATCCATCACTCAGGTATGGGTCATGCAGCCAGAACCATCTACACTCACACTGTGAGATCCTGAGTGAGGTCATTGACCCTAGCACCACCAAGCTGCCACTGATGGGCCCTTGAGCAAGGCCCTCAACCCACCCTGAAGAAATATGGAAGTATAATAGTGCCAAAATTCCTGAAAGCAAAATAACATATTGAATCACATGAACTAAATAAAACCTTGTCACAACAAAGAAATTTCAATTTTTCTGCTTTGCAGTTTGATCTGAATGAGTATTATAATTCAGGTTGAAAAATTCAGGTATCCAAATTCATTCTGAAAAAATTCAGATATCAAAATTCATTTTGAAAAAATTCAGGTATTAATATTCAAGTCAGCAAAATGCGAGCCTTCAAATTCAGGTCGATGAATTTAGGTCGAAAAATTTAGGTCTTAACATCCGGGCTATTATGGGCAGAGGTTTGTAGAGTATCCAAAATCTGTACTCAAGTAAAAGTTCAAGTACTTATGGAAATATTTACTCAAGTAAAAGTAAAAAGTAACAATCTTAATAGTTACTTGAGAAAGAGTAAAAAAGTATCCAATGAAAAAACTACTCAAGTAGCTAGTTACTAGTTACTTCTGATCTGACTGATATGAAGCAAAAAGCCAGAATTTCAAACTACTTGGAGAGCTTCCACACACCTCTCCTTGAAAGTCTCTTTTTTTCTGCTTATATAAAACATAGGTTGAAGTAAAGTAGCCTATCTCAGTCCAGTGAAGGCCACATCTCAGTCCAGAGATGGGCACATTAACATTACATGACCTGTCATTTGCAATAAAATCTCAAACACACCCAGGTGTTTTTCTAACAGTTAACTCTGTCTTTATTTTCGCATTCACAACACAAACTTGTCAGCATCTGCATTTAAAAAAGCTAACAGAGAACAAAAGAGAAGGTGTATGTGTGTGTATGTGTGTTTGTTTGTGTATGAACTTGTTTGTGTATGTGAATGTTTATTTTGTCATATGTTATGTCATATGGTCATATGTTGAACAATCAGTTTTACAGAATTTTACTGTGGACTGATCCTCGTTTTCTTGACTTGATTAGTTCTGCATAAACCTTAAGCTTGTTTGGTGAATCCTCTGATGAAATAATAATATATGCATTTTATAAGTACATGCATAATTTACATAGGAATAAAATCAAATACAATCCCGTTTTTATTGTGTATGTGCTGTATGTTGTACACTTTGTTGAGGTGTCCGTATTTGTGTATAAATGCATGACATCACAGTGTGCTGTAAAAATGATGTAGTTTTGTGGAAAATGGGTGTGAAATCGTGCAGACGTTTAGAACGAACGTTTGTTCATGAACCTGTGTTGTTTGTAGGGTTCACAAGATATTGGTCTTTGCTTGCATGAGAGGGCATATGAGGAAAAACATTCGGACAGTGTGAGAAATCTGGTATTAAAATAAGGTCAGTGTGCCCATAGTTACCAAATGACCATAAATAGGGTTGAAATAGGCCTAACTGTGACACTTACTGCTCCGTGTTTTTTCAGGTTGGAGCTGGAATTCTTGTACATTGCGATGTCAGTTGGTTTTGGTGAACACAGCATGCATCGCATTATGAAACTATTATTTTTGACATCTTGGAGTGAGAACGGACTGAACTTGAGGCCATGGGTGATCTGCCTCCGTTAACTCGCACACGTCTTCCTCTGCTTCAGCTTCATCATCTTCCGCTAAACATAAGCGGGAGATCCGTAACAGCCTCTTGCGAAGCAGCCTCTCCAAAGTCTTGCGAGACTTGCGAACAAGCCATATAAACTAATTATTTAAAAATCTCATATTAATTATTAACATTTGACAGTAACAGAGGAACACCGCCAAATGTAGCAAAGTAAAAGTAAAATTTTTCACTAAAAATCTACTTGAGTAAGAGTAAAAGTACACATATTTAAATATACTCTAAAAGTACAATTACCCAAAAAATTTACTCAAGTAAATGTAATTTGTTACTACCCACCTCTGATTATGGGCCCACGTCACAGTTCACTTTAAAGTGTGCATCTTGCTCCTTGTGCAGTTTACTTCGCTGGGAACCTCTTGCCGATTGGAACACGGCTCTTGTAATTAACCTGCAGTGGAGAAACAGCTCTGAGTAAAATTGCTGTGAAGACAGTGGACCAGGGGGTAAGTTAAATTAGTTTTATTAATTAACAGGGCAGTATGAGTTATTTTAGTGTACTGTTCATTTTTTTAAGTCTCTTTTGTGTTGGCTCAATGGCACAATTGTGTCTTCCGCTTATCCGAAGACTTCCCTCTCCCTAGACACTTCCTCCAGCTCTTCCAGGAGGATTCTGAGGCATTCCCAGGTCAGCATAGAGACATAGTCACTCCAACGTGTCCTGGGTCTTCCCCAGGGTCTTCCTGGTGGGACATGCCCAGAACACCTCCCCAGGGAGATGTCCTGGGGACATGTAGAGGAGCAGCGGCTCTACTCCAAGCTCCTCCCAGGTGATAGAGCTCCTTACCCTATCTCTAAGGGAGCACCCTGCCACCCTACAGAGGAAACTCATTTCGGCCGCTTGTATCTGGGATCTCGTCCTTTCGGTCATGACCATAGGTGAGAGTAGGAACGTAGATTGACTGGTAAATCAAGAGCTTCATCTTTCAGCTCAGCTCCTTCTTCAACACAACAGACCGGTGCATAGACCACATTACTGCTGCCGCTGCACCAATCTGTCTATCAATTTTACAATCCATCCTTCCCTTACTTGTAAACAAGTCCCTGAGATACTTAAACTCCTCCACTTGAGGGAGGAACACCCCTCGAACCTGGAGGGGACAAGCCACCTCTTTCCGGTCGAGAACCATGGCCTTGGATGGACCCAACCGCAAGGTCGATCATCGACCTCTGGCCTAGGGTGTCCTGTGTCCTGGTTCCTCCCAATCACACCCCTCCAGGTATCATTGTCGTTACCCACATGGGTGTTGAAGTCCCCCAGTACAACTATGGAGTCCCCAGTCGGAGCACCTTCCAGCACCCCTTGCAGGGTCTCCAAGAAGGTCGGGTACTCCAAACTGCTGTTCTGCCCATAAGCCGAAACAACAGTAAGACAACTATCCCCGACCCGAAGGCACAGGGAAACAACCCTCTCGCTTACCGGGGAAAACTCCAACACATGGCAGCTGAGCTGAGGGGACTATAAGCAAGCCCATCTCACCCCAGCTCTCACCATGGGGAACTCCAGTGTAGTAGAGGGTCCAACCTCTCTCAAGGATTTGGGTTCCAGAGCCCAGGCTGTGTGGAGGTGAGCCAGACTATCTCTAGCCAGTACCAACCCTCAACCTCCTCCACCAGCTCAGGCTCCTTCCCCCCCAGTGAGTTGACATTCCATGTCCCAAGAGCCAGATTCCCTACCAGGGCCCATGACTGCTAACCAAACCACATTGCGCTGACCCCTTATGCTCCTTCCTGCAGGTGGTGGGCCTACGGAAAGGCGGGCCTACATCACTCCTTCGGGCTATGCCCAGCCGGGTCCCATAGGCAAAGGCTCGGCCACCAGGCACTTGCCTGCACACCCCAACCCCTTACACTCATACTGCCCTGTTAATTAATAAAACTAATTTAACTTACCCTTTGGTATATTGTCTTCACAGCCAGCAATCCCTGTGCAATCTTACTTAGAGCCATTTCTCTGCTGCAGGTTAATTACAAGAGCCGCGTTCCAATCGGCAAAGTGATTCCCCGTGAAGTAAACTGCACAGGGAGCAGGATGCACACTTTAAAGTGCACTGCGACACGGGCCCCAGAAATCACCAATCCATTGCTCTTCCTGTAATAGCCCGGATGTTAAGACCTGAATTTTTTCTGCCTGAATTTGCCTGAATTTGAAGCGTTGCATTTTGTCGACCTGAATATTAATGCCTGAATTTTTTCTACCTGAATTTTAATACCTGAATTTTTTCAACCTGAATTTTAATACTTTAATTTTTTAACCTAAATTTTAATATTTGAATTTTTCAACCTAAATTTGTGAGGTTGAAAAATTATGAAGATTTTTTTCATTCAGATCAAATTGCAAAGCAGAAAAATTCAAACTTCTTTTTTGTGACAAGTTTTTATTCAGTTCATGTGATTCAATATGCTATTTTGTTTTCAGGAATTTTGGCACTATTATACTTCCATAAAGAAACTCCTACAGAAACATCTGATCAATATTTGTGGTTAATCAGAATGGCATCATTGGTGACAGCTGTATGATAATTACTTTTAAACATGAGTTTAAATGTGATAGGTCATCTCTGAGCACTGTCACATGCCACTATTATAAAAGGTTGTGCACACGTGGATATTTGCCCTGCATATTATAAGTTGTTTGTTTTGTTTTTCCCCCCTATTTTGATTGCTTTAGTACATTAAAGATGGAAAAGGGTCAAGCATTATTTATCTTTCATTTTGTACAAAACCTACAGGGGTGTGTAGATATTTTATATCCACTGTACTGTATACATAGTCTTGGACATCTTTTGGCTGACTTACTTACATTTACCACTATGCATGTTAAGAAAAACTGGCTTCTTTCCCAGAATGATTTTTGCAGGCAGAAACCAAAGGCAAGGTAGCTGAAAAAAATCCCTATCAGTTTGGTAAGAAAATCCACTTTTGCTCAAATTTTTGGATGGTCTCCACAATACAGCGACAATGACATATTTTCCCAGGTTGTTAAACATATTTAGTTGCAGTATATTCTAAGATGGCACCAACCAGTTAAGTATTACATTTAATAAAAGGGAATGTGGTTTGTAATTACTCAGATTCCCATTGACTGATGCATTGAGTTAAGAAATAGGGGAAGCCCAGATAAGGGAAAATACTTTTTATGCCAGTGTAAACTAGGGAGTTCTTCTTTACGAAGAAGAAAACTGGCAGAAACCCAAGTGTGTTACATACTTTTGTGTGCTTTGTCTTACAGATCCTTTGCATAAGGACAGTATGGACAGTATATCCAGTCAATGTCATTCCAAATTTTCCAAAAGCAGAACAGTATGTTACACTGATGATACATTTTAGGTGTCATAGAGTAGAGGCAGACGGTTATAAGTGCTGTTTATTAAGAAACCAATTTAGCAAACAAACTCATAATCAAATGCAGTAAGTGGTTACATTAAGAAACTGGAATCTGGACTTCATTTTCCTGAATGGAAATCTAAGGGATTAATGAAGTTAGCTAATAACTAAATCTGCTTTTAGGAATACAATCTATGACATCTAAGGGTTTGCAATATTGTGGTTAAAGTGTACCACTAATAAAAGACTTAAGGTCCCTAAGTGGACTGTAATTAGTTTTAAATGTTCCCTGTATGCTATTTTCTAGGTGAAAGATACATGCTACAAAAGACATGTAAGTGCCCCACCCCCGCAACAAGAAATGGTACAGTATAGTACCTTTTTATAGTTGTCTGCCCTTTCTTGGAGATGTGTGGTTTTCTTTTTCTTTTTTTTTCTATTTTTACTCAGTTCTGACCACTCCCACAGTTATTATTGTCTGTAACTGGCCAAGATATAATAGATACTAATGAAGTATGAATGAAAGCAGAAAATGCGTCATGCAATGCCGCATGAGCACCATAGACCCTCTCATGTTAATGACCATGGTCTTCCATTGTCCAAGCTTTATTCAGGAAGTAAAAATAGCTCACATGCCACTTTTGTTGTGTCCCATGGGTCCTGCAAGATCCCTGTCCCAAAGCATACACCTGCCCTGTCTCTCTTATACTTTTGCTACATGTCTTGGTTACAACTGCTTAAAATGAATGAATGAATGAATGAATGAATGAAATTGTGCTAAAAAAATTTTGCTCTCAGTCAGTGCTTGTGTGCATCCCCAGAATTCAACTGCAAACCTCCCACATGAAGCTGAAGACTCGAAAAATTAGTGCATGAGTAGTTCAGCCCCATGCCACCTCAAGTATAATCTTAAATTAAGTGTTTTGTTTTTTTTTTGCACCAAAGTTAAAACAAGATCCATCTTTATATCTGTAATTTAGCCAGATCCAGATCCGGCCCCAACAGGCCTCAGTCAGTTATCCCCTACAGCCAAGGGCTATACCTATCTTTCGTCACTTACACTATATTGCCAAAAGTATTCGCTCACCCATCCAAATAATCAGAATCAGGTGTTCCAATCACTTCCATGGCCACAGGTGTATAAAATCAAGCACCTAGGCATGCAGACTGTTTTTACAAACATTTGTGAAAGAATGGGTCGCTCTCAGGAGCTCGGTGAATTCCAGCGTGGAACTGTGATAGGATGCCACCTGTGCAACAAATCCAGTCGTGAAATTTCCTCGCTCCTAAATATTCCACAGTCAACTGTCAGCTGTATTATAAGAACATGGAAGTGTTTGGGAACGACAGAAACTCGACAGCAATAGGCCACGTAAACTGACGGAGCGGGGTCAGCGGATGCTGAGGCGCATAGTGCGAAGAGGTCGCCAATTTTCTGCAGAGTCAATCACTACAGACCTCCAAACTTCATGTGGCCTTCAGATTAGCTCAAGAACAGTGCGCAGAGAGCCTCATGGAATGGGTTTCCATGGCTGAGCAGCTGCATCCAAGCCATACATCACCAAGTGCAATGCAAAGAGTCGGATGCAGTGGTGTAAAGCACGCCACCACTGGACTCTACAGCAGTGGAGACGCGTTCTCTGGAGTGACGAATCGCGCTTCTCCATCTGGCAATCTGATGGACGAGTCTGGGTTTGGCGGTTGCCAGGAGAACGGTACTTGTCTGACTGCATTGTGCCAAGTGTAAAGTTTGGTGGAGGGGGGATTATGGTGTGGGGTTGTTTTTCAGGAGCTGGGCTTGGCCCCTTAGTTCCAGTGAAAGGAACTCTGAATGCTTCAGCATACCAAGACATTTTGGACAATTCCATGCTCCCAACTTTGTGGGAACAGTTTGGAGCTGGCCCCTTCCTCTTCCAACATGACTGTGCACCAGTGCACAAAGCAAGGTCCATAAAGACATGGATGACAGAGTCTGGTGTGGATGAACTTGACTGGCCTGCACAGAGTCCTGACCTCAACCCGATAGAACACCTTTGGGATGAATTAGAGCGGAGACTGAGAGCCAGGCCTTCTCGTCCAACATCAGTGTGTGACCTCACAAATGTGCTTCTGGAAGAATGGTCAAAAATTCCCATAAACACACTCCTAAACCTTGTGGACAGCCTTCCCAGAAGAGTTGAAGCTGTTATAGCTGCAAAGGGTGGACTGATGTCATATTGAACCCTATGGATTAGGAATGGGATGTCACTTAAGTTCATATGCGAGTCAAGGCAGGTGAGCGAATACTTTTGGCAATATAGTGTATCTTCACTTATCATCTATCATCTGGGTGCAATTGACTAAGGGTGCCACAGAACCTCAGCTTTTTTCCAATTTAAACAGCCTAAAATATCTATCATACCATATAATAAGGTCAGGTTTGAACAAAGCAAATGAGAAACTAAAGAATTTTTTTTAATTTGAGTTGTTTATAATTATTAAAAGAGTTAAGTATCAATCTTTAAATGTGTTTTGTTCCAATGATTCCCACATACAGTAAATGGTCCAAATCAGTCTGTTGACATGTATCATCCAGTCGTATAAGACAGACGGTTCATTTGAATGGGTTGTTGTACCTCATATTTTGTCTGTTATGCTTTTATAATATATTAATGTTGCTGTTTATGCTTCATTTGTTGTTTGCTCATCTGGATTTAATTTTATACTTGTATGTACACATGTACATTTAGTTTAGTTTAAGAGGAAAACACAGACCAAGAAAATACAGACCAACTACTTGTCATATAGGAATGATAACTTGTAGCATGTCAAAATTTGAAAAATATGTTATAGAGATATCTGTCTGATATACATTATACTGACACTATATTAGATTCCTGTTCGATTTCTCATCTATCTATTTTCTTATATTTTTTAGTTGTCCCTTGTACTTTCCTAGCGTATTGACATAACTTTTGAACTTGTCACTCAATGAATTCAATTTCACTCAATTTCCTTTATCTGAATTAGACAAAAAAATAAAAAATAGCACAAAGCAGAAGGTGTTTTAAATAAGAGTCTGCTTGCTACCTAACAGAAGCAGTAACAGCATCACATCTGGAACCGTCTGATCGGCGTCCCTTTTCCGCTTACCACTACCTTAAAATGCATTCTGCTCAGACGTGAGAGAGGAGACTGACTCTTCTTTTCAGTGTTTATTTACACAAGACAATGTGCAATTCTGCAAAAATAGTTTTAGAATATATTTCATGTATTCATAGCATCAGGAGGTATTTACTATTTCAGAGGTAAAGAATACAAACTCCTATGAGTCACACATACGTATCGTCTGAATATTCAGGCAATGTATAATAAAATACATAAGACAAAATAACTTATTTTGATAATAAGTTAAACAATAAATACTGACATTGACATTTAGCTGCAGGATCAGACAGGTAAATAGCTGCATCTTGTCTGCCCCACGTATACAGACAACACTAAGACATTGGATTAAGTTACTGGACCAAAAAAACGTCACTGTGAGTCCTCTCAGGTTCCTCCACAGTTTGACTCATCAGTCAGTGGTAGGTGAAGTCATTCTTATGGTACCATCTGACTGCCAGGTGTTCAAAGTGAACAGGAACCTGTTGGTGTACTATTACCAACTGGCTGCATGAGACATTCATAGGAACACAAGCAAGGGTGATGTGATCAGAAGTCTCAAGACAAGGTACCAGTGTGTTTGCTGTGCCCTGTTCCTAATGCACAAATATAAGCCTCTGCCTAGAGCTGGACAAGCTGACAATATAACATCAATAGGTATCTTAGATATAACACGACTTTTAAATATTTTCTCAATTAAATTATTTACAAACTGACTAAAAGCAGCTGAAATGGTGATGTATTTTGTACTTAATGTTTAAATTTTTCTTTTTACTACTGCTAAGTGTTAAAGATTTATTCATTTATTTTATCAACATATAGTAACACAACATTACTTGATTGCTGGCTGGTTGTGAGCAAGATTATATTGTAATTCAGTATTGTGATGTGATATTTTGTCATATTGTCCAGCCCTACCTCTACCATCTGTTACTATGCTGACTCAGTCATAGTTTACAGCCACTGACTGCTGGCATTTGCTGTGTGGCATCTTTTTGTCACTGTAAAGACTGATCCAACGGAGTATTGTCTCAAAATCTCCTGCTGCATGTGATAGCTCTTCTGATTGCAGCTGCAAAAGGCAGAAATATGAGGTTATTTAAGAACTGGCACATCTTTTGATAGTCCGTTATTCAAAACTGTCCATACAACACAGTATCTACTGCAGCATGTGTGATATAATGAGAAATGAGTAAACGAATGCATAAATAAAACATCAACCATTATTTGATGAGGGGATAAATGCTGATATTAGTACTTTACCACAGCTTACAAGGCTGAATACCATGAAAAACAGGCATGCCCTATGTGATCAGCAAACAGTACTACTCTTTCCAGTGACAATATTTTTCAGTGGGGCCTTCATACCTTTTTGAAAGCCTCTTCCATTTGCTTGATCTTCTTCCTTGCATAGCGACTGAGTTCTGCTTGACCATGGTCCTTCTAATGGAACAACAAAATGACTTTTTAAAATTGTAACCCGTGTGTATTTATAAACATCATTTGCTCATCTATGATTAGAGCTTGATTAATGCAGGACGCATCACCTCAGACCCATCACCTTAGACCTCATACAGTTTTAGCTGTATGCTAGATGGCTAGACTACATGTGGGGCTTATGGAGAACAGGATAGAGAGGTTGTTACTGAAAGGACACAGATTTCCACTATGCAGCAAAACAAATGGTAGTGGAGTTTAGGAGTTAGTATACATGATGTGGAATGAGCCTTAGGTGTGTTCTCCTAGCTTCTTAATACATAACCTAAATTATGCAATAATTATTATACATTTAGAAAATGAGTTCTTCAGATATTTATGGATTCCTAGCTTCAGTAAAAGCTTGTACTTGCAATCCTTTCTGATTAAAAACATTATTGTAGGGTTTTACACACAAATGTTAAAGGTTCCTTCCCTGAAATGAACAACTGCAGAACCATTAAGGGTTCTACATTTTCCCTGAGTGTATAATTATGTGACTGTCGTGCTAGAGAAGAAAAATGTACTCACACAGCGTTCCACACTGACTCTTAGTCTGTAAAAGTAATGGATGAATTTCTCAGGATACTCTGTGTCATGGCTCCAGAGCTTCATGAATATGTGATCTTCATAGATTCCCAGCATCTTGTTGATGTCTGCAATGTTCATCTTCTGCAATTCAACATATTTCAGATGACGCCAGGATATACTTTGATTGAACAGGTGATGTCTGAACCATCCTGTTCTACTGGAAATGTTTTACACTCTACTTCTTATTTCCTACATCCACTGTACATAGTAAATATGGCACAATGCCACTTTTCCTTTTATTTTTGATGCCAATATTAAAACCTTGTGCATCAGCTGCAACCTATAACAATCTCTTATTAACTACTAAGCTTTGAAAAGGTTATTTTTAAACCAAAGCACATCATGATTAAAATGTATCATCCAAAAATCACTTTTATTGTACATGTTATAAATATAATAATGTAAAAATGCATTAAAATCAGTCCTAAGACAGAAAAAAAGTCTAAACATGTAAACATTCCAGTTCTTTTCCAAATCCAATTCCATTCATTGCCCAAATGAGTCGATATCCAATATACCTTTTTTTTTGTTCAATTATTTTTGGTGGTATCAATTCTCACTATCATACATGAGGTTCTGAAAAACAATAGGCTTACATACTACATATAGGCCTATGTCCTGTGACATTTCGCATCGCAATTTAGACTCCAGCCCACCTACCTTTATATAAAACTTTGGCAGATATCTTCTGTGGCGTCTGTTGTCATTCTGGGGAAAGAAAATAACATGAATTAATTCATTATGAACTATAATAAACACTAATAAGTGACATTATGAAGCTACTTACAGGCCAAGGCTTGCTGATGCTCTTCAGAGTTTTAATCATGTCCTTCATCATGGGTAGAGGCAGACAGTTGGCCAGGCAGTTTACCTGTGCACACCTTGCACTCTTCTCACCTGGGCAAAAGCGCACGAGCGCAGCCAGGGCGAACACGGTCAGGACACTCACGCGCATTCTGCTTCGAGACACTTACTGCCAGCTTGTGTTTTGAAACACAACCGGCGACATTTATACGTTTTATACAGCCCAGCATTGTGCTGCCTTGAAAATTCCCACACGTGTGACGTGGGAAATCGACACCGCCCCGTTTGAAAGCGGTACTGAATGCTTTCACCCGCTTTGATGAGGCGCTCGCGGTCAGATAGTGCTGCTGACTGTATGCTGCGCGCGCTTACTGGACGCTCCAGATTTGGGTTACAGTAGCGCGCGCGGATTCCACTCTTTCTAACCTACATATCATCAGAAAAAAAAACTGTGCGATCATAGGAAAAAAAGCTTTAGCTCTTATTTATCAAAACGTCTTTTAGGGTTCATTGGGACAGATAAATTAGGGAGCATTTATTTTCAAAACCTTATAATAGAACAGTGTAGTATAGATAACACCATTTCATTCATATATCACCATATAAGGAGGTGTGGTAGGGATTAAACAGGAAGTTAACCCCAATCATCTTGAAGTTGGTAAAATGACAGCAATTTTTATGGAATAGAACATTATTTTTCTCAATTTTCATCAATTTTAAAAAGTTTCGGATTCCCAAATAAACATAGATTTCACTCAGTCTTGACAAAAAGGAAGGGTACACAATGTTTCTATAAAATATCATATCAAACTTTTTTCCCCTCCTAACTAAAAGATCAACAGCTTGATGATTTCAGGACTGTATCATATTTTGGCTTTTGTTTTATTAATGCAAGAATGCTTGGGCAAGGTATACATCTGAACGCAATGTATAACAGCCCATAACCTGGCATGGGTTTCTCAAAAACCACTAAAAAAAAATAAGGATCAGTTTAACTAGAAGAGAGAGAAAGAGAGTTATGGAATACGTAAAAATACGAATACCAGAAATTACATACTGGTATAATTTACATTTGAAATCATTTTAATATTATTTGCTTTTGGGAAACTGGAAAATAACTGTCGCCCACATGGCATGTGATAAAAAATATACGCTAACAAAATAAAAATATACGCTAAACACATTTATTATTGTGTGAAAGACATTGAGAAGGTTTTTAGATACTAAAAATAACACTGTTATACAGTAGAGTTAACCAATGACCTTAAATGACTCAGGTGATGCCAAACAAGATAAAACATGATTTAAAAACACACTAATCATTGTGTCATTTTACATGGGTTTTTCAATATTAAGATTTTATAATAAGGGCATTTGTAGTTCGGAAAGACTTTTGATACTGACAAATTACGGAAAATTTATGCCATTGCACTGTTTAAGCATTTCTCATTTCTACTGGTTCCTTATAGTAAATCTGCCAAAAACGCTTACAAAGGCACTAACAAGATTTGTCACACACACACACAATTAGTGCTGATTTGCCTTGTTTATGTACTGATACTCTTATGATCCGCCAATTGAGTGTGTAAATCTGTCACCTCCAGCTTCTGCCATCATTTTAAACCAGGTCATCAACCACCTGATTCAGCGAGAACTTCACCTGACCCAGATAGATGGCTTACCACGTTTTGCCACAATCAGGGTTCCAACCGGAACCTCCTTCCAAGACATGTTTGAATAAATCGCTTGAAAGGTTTTTTTTCTTTTCTTTTCTTTATTTGCTTTTAAGTTTCTAACATCAACTGTTTATTTTGTGCTGAATATCTGTGGGGAAAGTTACAGCAAACTTCCTGTTGAAAGTCCAAGAAAGGAACTATTATGAGTTCAAGCCTTTGTGCTAGCACAATGTGCAGCTCCTCTGTGTAACAGTGGGTATTCCAACTCCTTTTTTTAAACACAGAGACACAGACCAGGAAGTTCATCTGTGCCAGGTGTCATGAGATGTGTCACCTTTCTTTTTTCTGATTGGATGGTTGCTGTAATGGAATTCACTCATTGTCTATGCTGTTCTCACCTGGTGTGTACATTAGGAATTATGCAACGTCTACAACGTGACACTTTGTAGTGCCGTAAGCCACTGTTACCAATTACCATGCAGATTCTAGATTAGATTACATTCCCAAAACAGTTGCACTAGTTGCACTCAAAATATTACAGTACATGTTACATGATTATCAGAATGCTGTAGTGGCAGTGCTGGTTCAAGTGGTTAAGGCTCTGGGTTGTAGATAAGAGGATTGTGGTTCAAGCCTCAGCATCACCAAGCTCCACTGTTGGGCAACTGAGCAAGGCCCTTAATACTCCTTTCTCCAGGAGTGCTGTATCATAGCTGCCCCTGTGCTTTAACCCCAACTTCCTCAGCTGGGATACAGGATACAGCTGGGGCACTGTGCTGTAATGTACACTATATTGCCAAAAGTATTCGCTCACCTGCCTTGACTCGTATATGAACTTAAGTGACATCCCATTCCTAATCCACAGGGTTCAATATGATGTCAGTCCACCCTTCTTCCAGAAGCGCATTTGTGAGGTCACACACTGATGTTGGACGAGAAGGCCTGGCTCTCAGTCTCCGCTCTAATTCATCCCAAAGGTGTTCTATCGGGTTGAGGTCAGGACTCTGTGCAGGCCAGTCAAGTTCATCCACACCAGACTCTGTCATCCATGTCTTTATGGACCTTGCTTTGTGCACTGGTGCACAGTCATGTTGGAAGAGGAAGGGGCCAGCTCCAAACTGTTCCCACAAAGTTGGGAGCATGGAATTGTCCAAAATGTCTTGGTATGCTGAAGCATTCAGAGTTCCTTTCACTGGAACTAAGGGGCCAAGCCCAGCTCCTGAAAAACAACCCCACACCATAATCCCCCCTCCACCAAACTTTACACTTGGCACAATGCAGTCAGACAAGTACCGTTCTCCTGGCAACCGCCAAACCCAGACTCGTCCATCAGATTGCCAGATGGAGAAGTGCGATTCGTCACTCCAGAGAACGCGTCTCCACTGCTCTAGAGTCCAGTGGTGGCGTGCTTTACACCACTGCATCCGACGCTTTGCATTGCACTTGGTGATGTATGGCTTGGATGCAGCTGCTCGGCCATGGAAACCCATTCCATGAAGCTCTCTGCGCACTGTTCTTGAGCTAATCTGAAGGCCACATGAAGTTTGGAGGTCTGTAGCGATTGACTCTGCAGAAAGTTGGCGACCTCTTCGCACTATGCGCCTCAGCATCCGCTGACCCCGCTCTGTCAGTTTACGTGGCCTACCACTTCTTGGCTGAGTTGCTGTCGTTCCCAAACACTTCCACGTTCTTATAATACAGCTGACAGTTGACTGTGGAATATTTAAGAGCGAGGAAATTTCACGACTGGATTTGTTGCACAGGTGCCATCCTATCACAGTTCCACGCTGGAATTCACTGAGCTCCTGAGAGCGACCCATTCTTTCACAAATGTTTGTAAAAACAGTCTGCATGACTAGGTGCTTGATTTTATACACCTGTGGCCATGGAAGTGATTGGAACACCTGATTCTGATTATTTGGATGGGTGAGCGAATACTTTTGGCAATATAGTGTATGTGTGGTGATAATGAAAGCTTCTTCTAAAAAGCATTATTCACAGCAGAGGAAGAGTGCAAGGCAATTAATTCTGCATTAACTCAAAAACTAAATTAAACTTCGACCATGATCAATAAAACTTTGTCCTAAATCAGACTTTTCCTACACGAATAGCTGTCTAATTGTTGGACTATTATTCTGTTTAGAGTTTTTACACTGTAGATTCATGTGGACATGCTTGACTCTAACCAGACCCATGAGTCTATCCTATAGAAGCTATTCAGCATTTCTCAGCAGGAAATTTCTCTTTTCAGTTCCTGGTTATATAATGTGGTTATTAAAAGTAAGAATCAGGCTCGGTTCTTTGTGGTTTCATTTTTTAATGCCTTTTTTGTTGGACTGGTGTCTTAATACATCTATTTAGGGTCAGGATATTGCCTGACACTGAAAGACTTTTTGGCTCGCATCCGAGGAAGTCTCCTCTCGGTTTTGAGAATGCTGATCACATAGAAACTGGAGCTGTTTAGCGTGAGACCGCTTATGATAATTTGCCTGGTATACAATAACGGAGCGATACATACATGTCAGATATGCTGTCAATGCATTTACATACTACATATTCTACAAACTACATACACAGCACCATAATATTTACAATGTATAGTTATGTATATAATGTAATATATGTATTATAATGTACTCATCAGCTTAGCTAATGAATTAAATAAGGCTCATAATCTATGATTAGATATTTTGCGGGTGCCACAGCGGGTCACACTGGGTCACAAGTATAGAGTTTCACATCCATATTTTCCTTGTGTTTATGTGGTTTTCCTTCAGGTTCTCCAGCTTCTTCCCACTGTCTAATAACATGCAGGTAGGATTACCTATGCTAAATTGCCCCAACCATGAATTATATGTGTAATTGGTTTTTGGAGATGAACTGATGTGCCCTCTCTGGGGTGAATTTTTCATTTAGTGTTGTTATGTTGCAATTTCTTTCCATTTTTCAAACACATGCGGAGCTCGATTTGTAAAAAGAAAACGGAATTCTTAAAATCATATCTAATTATTCAGTTATTCATAATAAACCATATTATTTATTATTTGTGGTGTAGATGGAGATGTAGTGAAATGTAGAAAACATGTAGTTATTACTACTACTACTTATCATAAGGGGTTAAATATAGCTGTAGTCCAAATTTACACCTAATGAAATAGATTGATTTATTGCCTCTTGAAAATAAGATGCACAAATAATGAAGTGTTCAGTCGATTTCACTTCATAAAGCAGAGCATGTTTGATGAGCGTTGCCATTTGCTGAAAAGTTTTTATCCTCCCTTTTGTATCAGATAATATAGAAACATAGAAACAAGCAACAGATTTTTGGTTTGGTTTTAAAGCTTTTATTGTGAATAGGCAAATAAATATGTTGAAAACATATATGCCAACAGGTATACAACTCTGTTTTTAAAGCATAGCTAAATTATTTCATTTCAAAATAATTGCAAAAAGTAAAAAAAAATAAAAATAAATAAAAGAAGAATGCTTTTACAATGCATTTACATTTTCTTACTCTGGCATTGGAAGTTCGATCCAAGTCAGTTATGTTGGTGTCCACTTGTGTGGCTTTAGGTCATAAGGACCCTGTACACACATTGTGTGGAGCCTATACTGTCAATACAAAGTTTAATCATTTATAGTCATCACGTAATGTTGAATAAATAAAGCTAATAAATAAAACATAATAAATAATAATTTGTCAAATTGTTTAAAACACTTTTCATGGTAAAAAAGAAACAGAAGGCATATTCCCTTAGTCCATGTCATATTCAGAAAATAAAAAAATAATTCTTTCCTTGTCGATGTGGTGCTACCCTTAAAGGATAAATCTTTTGTACCTGTACCTTTTGCATCTTTCACCAGCAGATATAGTGCAGCTTTAAATAATAATAAAAAAAAGTTTTAAGGTGCATAATTGGACAACAATTAGCTTTAAGAGTAAATCCACCTTCCTAGGTGAAAAATACAGAGTAAAGATTCAACAGATTTAACCCTGGGTGCATTACTTCAGCGACAAGAAAAGGTACAGTTCAGTACCCCATTTCTGTGAACACATTGAAGAGGCTTTTGAGCAGGTCTAAGATGCGCTGATGGCCCTGCATGACTCGTACAGGTAATGGAAGAGAATGTCAGTCTCCCCAATCGCCTTGTTCTGTGCTTTGGTTTTATTCTGAAATAAGAATTGTAACACTATCATTAGCCATTTATGCTCAGAAACTGTGTTAGATACTCACAGACTTAAGTACATTTAGACCAGCCTACCTTATACATCTCTCCAGCTCTTTTGAGGTTCTGTGTGAAAGTGTTCAAGTGCTCCAGGTCAGTCTGTGTGGAGTTCTAAGAAAACAAATGGCAAATGTACGTTAAGTATGACTATAGGAAGACAATAATATGGGAGTCATTTTGCATGTATATATGCATTCATATATGTACATTTATGCAGTACTTACACAATGTGGTTCCAGGTCTCTAGCCACTCTGTGCAGATCAGGCTTCACCAGATGCAGGCGAGGATATTGGCGCTCCCCACCTTCACGAGACTGACCATCCAAAATGTGCTTGAGGTAGTAATCAAGGATTTTGACATTGACGCAGCAAACATCCCCGTCCTAGAGAAGTACGAATATGAGTTATGAATGCACGAATGGCTTGGTATCCGTGATAACTGAAATCGTTGCACTATGTCGTGCACTCACTTTTAATTTGTCGCTCGACATCACCGGAATCAGGCGAGTCTCATGGTCTCGGTCTTGCGCTTGCGCCTACATAACAGGAAAAAAAAAAGTTATTAATGCAAATCATTAAGTTTTGCACCCGTATTACAAATGTGACACATAACAATCCATTAACAATGAGCACAACCGGCATTGAAACTCACGTGTTTAGCCATAACCATGACGTTGTTCCAGGTCTCAGAATTGTCCAAAGGGCGCGAGCGCAAACGCGCAGGTCGGGCATCCGCGCTGAGAGCGCAGCAGCAGCACACCACCAGCACAGCAAACTGAGCGCAGTTCATCTTTCCCAAAACGTCGAGCACTCTTACAGATCAGATCACCTGAACAACAAGCTCCACCGTCCCTTTTCAGTGTCACACTGCTTGTGGTAAACAGCATAACCCAGTTGTTTATATAGCCCGCGCGCTGGCCTAGATCTAATCCAAACGTCACTGCGGTGATATCACTTCTCTGATTTGGGCGATTCCACACCTGCTCATGTTCATTTTTTTTTTTGCACCTATCAGCACATCTGACTCAGGTTAATTGGTATGGAAATCCGAACGCTATGATGGTCCAAGTTCCTGAAACGGGCAATCCAGGCAGAAGTTGCTAAACATTCTATTATTGCCGGTATTTTTAGTACCTGATTGGATATACTTCCGTTGAAATCCCCAATGATGACGTTAAAAAACCGAAAACGCCTGCTTCCATGCTAACTATTGCATGGTTATAATACAGGCCCTTTATTATATTTGCTGTTCAGCAGCTTGAGCAATCTTTCATTGATCGGTTGCCAAGAGACTTATGAGAGACGCTGTACTGGTGCTAAGAGAGCCATATAGGTTGTTTAAATAAGGAAAATAAATCAGACATGCAATTAAAAATATATATAAATTATGCTGATGCGCACTGCTGCCATGACGTAATTGCGACGTCGTAGGTCCCACTAATAAATCATAAAGAGTGTCTGTCCTACTATGGCTGAAACCCAAACAACTCAACAGTCCGTATATAAGTGTGTTATTTATAGCTTCCTCTAGAACACTATAAAGTTTCTATAGAATACAGAAAAAGCAAACTTTCCAGAGTATTTAAATTTTGATACTTGATAAGATAACCATATACTAACCATAATAAATCCCATGTATTTATTATGATATAATATCTATTTCTCATAATAACCGTAATAAATAGACTGGCCTTCGCAACATGTTTTCACAGTATTCAGAAGAACGCATTACTCGTCTATACATAAGACATGTGTGCAAACAGGTTTTTTCCACAGATGTGTGCAATAGGGCACATAAACGTCACTTCACTGTAACTTGAAAACAGATTGAGAAATGAATATGAATAAGTATAATGTATATACAATATTTATCTTATTCCTCTGTGCTTGTGCTTTTGTATTATTTATTTTTAGATTTTTATAACACAGGAGCTTTTTTCTTTTTCAAAAGACAATAATTTAATTAGAAATCAAAATACATAATATAAAATGTACCCATCAATATCATTTTTTTTATTTGAATCACATTTTTAAAAACCCTAAAAGATCATTATTGTATTATTTACATCATTAAAACCCTTGCTCATGGCTATTCTATATTGTAAGTATCAAAATATACTTTAAGACAAATAAAAAACATGGCAAATCTATAACTTATTTCCCTGAACTTTACATTATACATTAGCATAGGCCTGTAAGTAGATGACTGTGATTTTTGCAGCAGTATGAGCACCAAGATGATATTAACTCTTTCCCCAGAAGTCCTCTCTCCTCTTCTGCGCCCGGTCCAGAACCTGGGATGCCATGGAGCAGGAAGCTGCTGACTGGAATGAGATCTGGGACATCCTGTCATCCAAATCTAAAGGACAGTGGGTACAAACAGGTCAAAATGAGACAAAAACTTGAAAGTGTTTAGCTAGAAATACAGCAAGAGAGGATATATAAACCTTAAAGAGAGGGTATATAAAAGAGGGTATATAAACCTTAGCCAAGTGAGCATAAATTATAAATATAGTATAACATAGGTACTGTATAATGTGTTCGAAGATTAGTAACTAAATAGCAGACATGGAGCATGCAGGGTTAAAACAAATTCAATGCTTCCAGTATGTGCACCACATCAAAAGGTAAAGAATGACTGAACTAGGTTGCTGTGCACTCTGACAGACAGAGAAAATGTTGCTTCACATTTACCTTTTGTGATAAATGGCTGACATTGAGTCTTTTGTAAATGAACATGGAAATGTATCATAGATTAACACACTTTCATATGAATCATATTATTAGCCTGAGAATTTTACCGTTGTCAGATAGACAGTCACTGGAAGGGAAAGTAATCCTGTCTGGCCGATGTACTCCCAGGTCACCTACAAATAATGTGTTAATACAGACAAGAGAAATCGTTTGTTGCCATATTATAATATCAGTTACAGGGTATGTCTGATGAAATAATGATTATATAGCATGCAAACTGAATTTGTAATTCTGTGATTGCTAAAATGACAATATTTAAATATTTTTGATATATGACACAGCAAATTCATGAGAAATAAAACTCCGAAGCTGATATGCTAAAAGTTAAGCCATGAAACCGGAGAATAGATGGAGTAGGGATTGTACTACATTTCATCACAATTGGGACAGTTTTAAGTCACAGTTTAGCTCAATCAGGAAGCATAGGGGGTCACAGTTCTCCAAGATGAGCCCCAGTTGACCCTCAGTGGAAAAAACCACATCATTTCGTCACGTTAATGAAAAAAAAGAAGACAGAAAAAAAAAAAAAGCGTGGGGATGGGAGACTGACCTAAATTTTTCTCCTGATGCTGTTGGCGGTAACTTAACCTCACTTTTTTCCCGGACAGTAAATGACTCATTGTAACATTTATATGGCCATTATGTTGGTCGGGCTTTTGTACACACTCCATGCAGTGATACAAATAATAGGTGAAAATTTAGTGAAGAAAGATATTCGATTGGACTGTGAAATCATATAACGTACCATTATGCTGAAACTCTGGGTTCCTCAGTGTGCCTTGGATTCTGTTGGCATGTGATGGGGTATTGTCTATGAACCAAGCGCTGCTTGCTTTTTTGTGAGTTGTTTTTCTGGCTGGTTTCGGATCAGGTGAGTGTTCAGGAGAGTCCTCAGTCCATATGTCTTCTCTTAAGGGAAGTGGGTCTACGGTTGCCATCCCTGCCGCCAGAGGAGGACGAGACAAACTCACACCTTCAGTCTGTAGAATGAAGCAGAGTACTGATAAGCGTTACATGTGACAGCAAAACCACATAACCACTCATTGTAATGAAACTACATTTAAAGCTTCCCTTACTAGCTTACTATCTGCAAAAGCATATGAACAAATGCGTAGCTGAAAGCAACATCTTGCTTTCTATATTAGTGCAATTATTTTTCCACTTGTGTTTGTTCGTTCAATAAGACTATTAAGCTTCATGTTTATCTAGTTGACAAGAGAATTATAAAAAATGTTAGATTTTTTGATTACATTTTTGTAGAAGCTTAGTGCAATTACAGTACCTTGCTGGGTTTTTCTGGCACTGAGACACAAGTGAGGTGTCTGTAAGGTGAATGAGTTTTCCCAAGTGGTGGTTCACTACTCCTGAACGTCTTGGTATACTTAATCTTTGGAGGGGAGACCAGTATAGCACCACCTATTAGAAGAAACCTTTCATTAAAACTCAGTTTTGTCATAAATGTATTTATGTATTTATTTTTGTGTTTATACTGTAGATCAAACTGTAAATATATAAATGATGCATATAGGTTTAACCTCAGTCAATAACTTGTCATTATAAGCATTTAAACATTCTGGGGCAGCCTCTGTCACACTTTAAGAGACAAGTTGGGAGGAGAAAGTGTGCAAATTATTTCTTTTACCGTTCAACATTTTATTCACATGCAAAGTTACTTTAAATTAAAACGTATTTATTTCGTAGACGCTTTTATCCAACATGACATTACAAAGGTAGAAAAAAAAGAATGATGACTCATCATGCTATATTATGTTCTTCCGTTGCACTCATTACACAAGGTCATGGCATTTTCACCCTGATTACAAATAGTTTCCGAATAAGCTTCTGCTTTTTCCACCATGCATTGAAGTTTGTGGTCAATTTTTACGCTGGACTAGCTGCATTATTTAAATTGTATTGTTCTTTTTCCTATTTGAACGACCCCGTCGTCTGTTCGGCCTCTCTTTACATATTTGAACTGTGCCTGTTACTTAAACAATGCTTGAAATTTGATTATGTAGTATAAGCCAGCTGATGTCTCGTTTTAGTCAATTGAGAAAAGTTCCTGTCATTTGGTGTTTCCAACCACTGAAAGAAAAAGAAAAAACCCGGAATGAACTACGTTCATGCTTAAATCTGAACAATTCAGAATAAAGAAAGGTGATGTTCTGCTTTTAAAAAGTTATGATGTAATGAAAGTGAAACAATTTGGATCAAGGAAGCTGTTAAATATTTATGTATAGTAAAAGTGATTGACAGATCTATTAAAAACTTTCCAGGCCGCAGGCATTTGTTTCTTTATCTGTAAATCCCTACTGAAAACTTTAATTGAACTATTCCGTGCAGTCTTTTACAAACCTAAGATATCATAGACCATTTATTTTTATTGTATGCCATGTAATATATAGTAAAACAAGAACTAATCCTTATTTCAAGTATTCAAAACTGTCACTTGAAAATCTTATATATATATATAAATATATAAGCATGCAAGGAATATATGATATGAAATCAATTATTTGTCAAAGTAATATTAAGTAAACATCTGTTAAGTGATAATTTAGATCTTTAACATTTTGTTAAGGAATAATTCAGATCTTTCCTATTTCTCTAAGACTTAAAATATGTGGGGGGGAATATGATAAAAGTGACAGAAATTAAGTTTAGCAGATTTAATACCTGCTCTTCTGATGTATTCATTTGCACATATACAATCGCTGTGACTTTCAGGCTTTGTGGGTGCAAAAAATCAGTCTGTTTTTATTGACTACATCCACCCTGTATTTTGGTAAAGTCACTCTGAATAGATGCGTATTCACTAAGCTAAAGGTGCAAAATTAACAAGACGTGCTATTTGACTCATTCAAGTGATGCATTGTCTGTATAGACTGTTACTAAACCAGCTTAGACATTTTGTGTTGGTGTTTATTACGGTGTTATGATGTTTGAGGCCCAAATTCATCACAATTCATAGTAATCTATCAAGAGGTGCTACACCACCAACTAAAATAAAATAGAAAGTGTAATTAATATCTTATTATACAGCAATCATAAATCAGTCTGCATCAATCCATTTTCTAGGCAGCCATCTTCATTTTGTTTGTGATGTGGGGTTTAGGGAGGTTTTTAGACATGACATCTGTTTCTTTATTTATAGTTAGGCAACTCTGAGTGTACCTGGCTGATTAGAGTGAAAATTGTTGTGGCTTTCAACAGAATCAAATGAATTTATGTTTTATTTATAGTTTTTTTTTTTTTTAAATGTTTTATTTATGTACTATTTCTAAAAACCACACAATGTGTGAGAGCAAACAAGTGCATTTGTCACTTCCCAAAAGCACAGGGCTGTGGAGGCTCTCGTGTTCAACAATAACGCACATAATAGCTTGTTGAGTTGTAGCGCCCCCTTGTGGAAAGTCTGTATCTGCTAAACATGAGACAGTGCATGCATGAGTCAGTGGGCTAGAGGCAGAAAATTCTTGGTAGAGCTTCTCATCTAAAAATACATTTTAACATCTGATAGCAGTTTCCCTGTGCAGTAAAGCAGAATTTCCCACCTGCCATTTTGAACCATATCTAAGGAACCTGATATCTATTTTAACCTCCTAAGACCTGAGCTTGCATCTTAGATTTCTTCTACCTCTTTGGGGTTAGGAGGAACCAATATATATAATAACCAGATATTATCTTTGAACATGAAGCCACTTCTTTTGTGTACAACAGGAAAATGTGCACACAACCAAAAAATGTGATGTCCACGTATGTGGACGCCAGGTTGTAGGAGGTCAAGAACACAAAAATGTTGCCTGCAAAGTACAAATGTGATTTTATAAAACACCCATGACAATACAAAACTGTAAGACTCTAGAGGAAATACTGTAACATTATTTACAAAAAGAGGATAGGTTACTAATCATATAACTTAATTGCCTTAAAACAATGCCCACAACTTTACTGCAAGTATGTCATTTGTTCACAGAGAAAGCATGATTTGGAAAGTATTTCTCATTATAAACAATATAAGTCATGTCAATGAAGTGCTAAAGATGTGAAACCTTTGGGATTTACCAAAACGTGCGAGTTGGAGAACTTGAGCAGGTGTTCATACGTCAGCTATTCTGACAGCCTTGTTGTAGTCATGGTGAAAATATCTTATCGTCATGTAAAGAGATCTACTGTATGTCTAAAACCTGTCATGCCAGTCAAGTTATTTATGAAGTAATCTGAAGGCATTTTTCCCCCTCTGTTTACTGCAAAAAGCCTGGTGCTGTTAAAGTTAAGTACAGATAATGAGTTAGATACAAACTACTGCTCTACAATTAAAGCACTGTATAGTCTAACCTGTTTTATAATCACACACAGAGTTCCTCCTGCAAAAACTATGACCACATACAAACTCCGGCAGATACTTTACACTACACTCAACTTCTCCTGCACTTGATTTCGCACTTATCTTTACAGGCTTGGAAGTGTGAGGTGACAGAAATGATTAATTATTATGTAGCCACAACGATGTTTGACCTCTTCTGAGCCACGATTTCCCCATCCCCACAGTAGCAGTCCTGATGCACACCTCTAAGTTTAGTTCTCCTAAATGTAGGACTTCTACAACATTTTCATGCATTCTAATGCCCCTGGTATGGAGCTGCTGGTTATCCCGAGTACTACACTGGCTGCTGTAGTAGGCAGACTTTACAATTTCAGACTACAAAACAAAAATGTTTCCAGGTTTGAGAATGGTACATGTGTGTGAGTTGATTGTGGTTTTTGCTGGTTACCAGTCGCAGGGGTGGTGCGATCATGATGAGTCCTCTGTGTAGCCGGCATTATTTTAAGTCTGGGAGTAGGTACCCTGCCATCATCACTGGAGTTTCCTGACTCTTCTGCATCTGGAGGGTGCTCAGTTTCTGCCCCAATGTCCCTGCATGAAGTCATATATATTTATATAGAGAAATATTCATATAATGCATATTTTATATACATTTTAGGGTTTTCCACTGTTGCATAGGATAATACCCTTTACACAACAATTATAAAATTGTGGAAAAGAAATTGATAGGAAATTCTAAAAAAGTGAATGATTTAAAGCTTACTCTTCCTTGTTGTCTTCTGAACGCCCATTTCTATTTCCTTCCCCACTGATCTCCTCTGGCTGCTCTTTCCTCCGCTGCTTTATCTCAGCCATGCCCCTCTCACAAGGATTTACTTCCTCATCCCATGCCTTTCTCCTCTGTCCAGGAAGGGTGGGGCTGCTGGGAAGCTCTTCCTCTTTGCCAGAGATTTTCCTACTTGCGACCAAGGACACGGAAGCGCTGGGGCTACAGCTCTCCCTGACACTAACAGCACATACAGGACACATTCAGAAAAGATAACATCGCCGCTCGTAAATAAAGTGATTGATAAGAAGAGCTGCTATAAACTGAGCAATGAGTTACAATATTTAGGTTACAGTGTTCAGGAATAGGTAGGGCTATCACACTGCAGTAAAACTGTGAAACCATCAGTTATGAGAAGTTTATGTATGTAATTATATACAGTGCAGGGGCAGGGAAGAAGGAAATCGACAGCACTGAAAGGTGGGCATGAGCGACACAGACATTGTCAGTGCAAAATGTAGGAGGTATTCATCTAGTGTTGGAAGTAGCCCAATAGTCAAGAGGAAATTTTCTTTCTCTTTAAATCTGACTTTAATATCCAACAAAATGCATCAGAATTCTGATGGACGTGAAGGATGCTTCTCAAGTTCCACCGTTTTGCTTTCTGCACTGATGCGAAACTTCTCAAATGTCTCAACTGCTTATGGGTAAGGACTATGACTGAATAGTAACCTAGGATTTCAGCCATTTATCATGCCTGTGATGCTATTCAATTGGATTCAATCTGTTCTATTGCCCCCTTTCAGAAAATGCTTCAGTTGCTATGGTTACACTCGCCAATTTTAGGGAAGAGATTTAGGTTTTGTAAAGTCTAATATAACTGAAGTCAGTCTCAGTGTACCTGGCCAGGTCCAGGGCCTCGATGATGGGACTGCTGGTGGAATGAATGTCATCATCAGTGAGTGTGGAGGGAGAAGAACCACTAGATGCTTCCCATAAGCAGTTCTGCTCTGACAGGATCTGGCTCAGGTGCTGTCGGGAGAAGTGAGTTCCCCAGGCCCTCTTTCTATATGCTTCTGCTTTCTCACGCAACTCACGCACCTAACAGAGCACAGGCATAGATATTTACAATTCAACCCAAAACAGTCTGCACAGAGTGCAAAAGCATCTATATATATTGACAATAAATATAACCGATCACTTTCTTATATGCATATATATCTGTCTAAAAAGCTGTGTGTAAACCAGATCGGTTTGGTCGGTAAAGCAGGCAGAGAGTAATGCGTGTTGACTCAAATGGAAATTTTGTCATATACAAATGATTTCACTGGAGGTGTCCTAGTAAAAAAAGCAAGCATTTATAACAATATTTCATTGCTATGGTGTCAGTTTTGATTTCTAAAGAAAGCCGGGTATAATGAATTAGATTACATGCATTAAACCAACCAGAATGGATGCGATGACAATTTTAACAGAATCCAAAAAGTGTAGCATACACAGTATTGCAAACAGACACTCAAAAAAAAAAAAAAGAATATGAATGACGTATGGGTTTAGGAGGTTTACAGAAATGCTGAATGCTGAGATGAGAATTAAACTCATTTTAAGTTATGAAGTTTGTTCATGTAACCAATGCATGGAATCCAATTTACACATAATAAACTAAACTAAAATAAAAAAAAATAGTCACTTTTTGGAAGTAATCACAATGCAATGTTGTAATTCCTGTAGATTAAACAAAAAAAACCCAGCAAAACCACATGCAGCTAGAAGTTCTGTGGAAAGAAGGCTGCGTATCTGTTAACTTGCTGACTCATTAACAGTGAAAGTCTCATTTTCACATACATGCACATTTCTGTTGTTAAGTACACAAGTAACAAAATGATATCATCAGGTCTTATCGTAGCTCGGATCGGATGAGAGGGTGTGCAGCACACACATTACTAAAACTGAAAAAAACTGGAGATGAATGACCTTATATAACTCCATTTTTAGTAACTCACTTAGCTTGACAAAAATAGAAACAGGCCACATTAGGATTTCACCGTCAGTTACTTGTAATTGAGGGGTAACATTACATGTTAACATGTGACTCGTTAGGATTCATATGCCGTTTGTCAATGTGTGACAGTCTAGGAAAGCTGTTGATTATTGATAAATTATTTGTGACAAAGAAGAAGATCTTTAAAACATTACACATTGTTTAATTGTCTGAAACTACTATGAAAGACAAGATTTTCATATACTTTATAACCCAACATCTGTACCCATAAGGGCAAAGGGCACAAGGGTGATGAACTGAACACTTGTGCAATTGCTTCTGGTAACTTTTGTTTTGTTCTGAACTTTGGAACTGAGCCTCTGTATTGTGGGCCAACAGAAAGAAAGTGAAGGGACTGTGGCATCATTGGTGTGTAAAAAATGAGGTTCTCCTTCTTAAGTAGTGGTCACTTTAGTCTTTTGCCTCGTTGCTGCACATCTGGGTGAAGAATCAGTCATATTTTCCACCAACGTTCACTGTTATTTCTTTGCACCTGGTAGAATTTTCCTCAAGCAGTGTTGATACTCAGTAAAACACTTAAGAGTTCTTCAACCTTAAGGGTTGTATGTAGAACCATATAATAGAGGTATTTCCTTTCAGAGAGGGCTCCAAGAACAACCCTGTCTGTCCTACTGCTTAGGCCATAGTTTTTCCGTGATACTCAGAATCTATGATATTAGACAATATTGGATGTTTTTCATACAGATAAAATGCATTTTTTAAGTGGAAGGATTTCCTAGGCTGCCACACAAACTGATCAGTGGTAATAATGCCTAAGAAAATGGATGCAGTTATTAGTGGTAAGTAGTGCTTATGCAGAAGGGTGAAGCAATGGGACATTGCTTGTTCACACTGCTGGTTAGTTACACCGTTAAAGCTGTAGCTTGAGATGTTTGAAGGTAGTGGGGCAGGGAATGAGCAGAGAGATTGTGTTTTGGTGAGCTACAAGTGAATCCTGCTATTAATGAGATTTGTTTTTTATCCTTTTCTCTCTCCTTGAGTGTGTGTTAGTGTGTGTATGTGGCCATGACCTGAGCAAAGCGGAAAGCACCAAGTGAGCTGGAAAGCTGCCAAAAGTGCTTCAGGGTCATGCATGATGTTACTTGGTCTTGGTCTGCTGGGTTTTTGAGCAGTGTAAAGCCAACTTTGTTACAATATGATTTTCCAATTGTAGCCACTTGGTTTTATTTTCATAAAATGTTTATGGCTATCTTAAAACCAGATGAAATATACCTGCTTCACTGGATTTTGGACAAACCTTCATGAGCACCATTACAATGGTGGGAAACACTGGACTTGGAGCTGAAAAAACACTTTGGATTTAAGACGCTTTTGATTTGGGATTTACTTGGAATACTCTTACAAATTTGGATTATTGGATTACATGCTCTTATACATGCAAAATGATGGCACCAGCAAATCGCACAGCCTTGAGCACATTTTTGTACAGAAAATGTGAAGGCACCGGAGACCAGAGCAACAAAAGAGACAATAAAACAGTAGGCAGATCATTTACCTCGTGATACCATTCGTGACCCTGTAAGATCGAGGACATAAATCAGTGATTAGAAAAACCATGAAGTCAACATCTGCTAGCATCTGAAACATACTCTCATTTCTCCATAGCTTCGGCCTTCTTCTTTTTTCTTCTTTCACTACTGTTATAGGAAAATAACTGTCAGGAACAGCTGGACAGTTCCCTGTTAGGCCCGGAGAGGGCTCTGGCAGGTGAACCTTGGAAGCCTGCTTCTTTGTGTGTATTGTGTGCCACACCTTTCCCATTGTTCTCCTACCCTTTGGGTCACCTGTTCCCAATTAACCATAATGTGTAGCCCTTTAAATAGGGATCCTTGTGTACCTGTCTTTGTTGGTCATTGTTTCATGTACTATGTCCTGGTTAAAGTCATGTCTTAGTTTATGTTAAAGGTTTTGTTTGTTTCAGTTTAGTTAGTGTTATGTTAGTCTATGTGATTAGGTCAGTCTTCCCCATGTCTGTCTGTCTGTGTGAATAAAAGCTGTGCTTCTTGGAATCCTGCATATGGGTCTGTCTCCATGGCGTGCCGGCGCACGCACCACCGCGGAGGTCCAGGTTCGAGCCCTGCACAGGGTGGGGGCCCCCAGACATGACAATAACCAAAGGTGATGCAGTCTGAAGTTACAGTTCCCAGGTTTTCTTATGAAGCTTATTTCCTTAACAGCATACCCTGAAGTGTTATTTCTCTTATACCACAGCAAATTAATATAATGAAGTTTTTTCTCGCTGTCCTGTCATGAAGAAACCAGAAAACGCAAAGTCTGAGGACTATGTCATTAACTGTTACAAAGCGCTGACACTGGAGAATCCTTATCCATATATGTTAAATAATCATCTCTGTACAGAAAGCTTCACCATTTCAATTATCAGATGCTTCCCTTGTTAAGTAGCAACACATTTTTAATCGTTTTATTATTAGCCATAGATTACGTGGAGTGTCCACTATACAGGTCCCTGTGAATTAGTTATTACTATAGAAACGACAGCATATTTGAACAAGCACATTAATATATAATTTGAAATAGAGCAGGCACCTTCATCAGATTTGCTGCTATGCAAAATTAATCAACACCTTGTGACCAATCACTTTAAAGAATTCCTTAGCACACTGATATTAACAGAAATGACGACAGATGGTTTTGCAGAAAATATAATAGTATTAGAGTAAGGGTGAGGGATAAAAGGTTAGTCATCTTACCTCCTCTCCTACAGTCCTGACCCTGACCCAGGCACCATCTCTGTAGCTGTATTGAAGGGGAGAGCGGAAGTTTGAGCTATATTCAGTCTTCAACTTCCTGCAATAGGTGAAAAGATAATATTTGTGTAATATATTGTGTAGTATTCTGTGAATGTTTGTGATCATTATATCGCATGACCTTATCCCATTATATCATTCGATCATATGTATTGTCTGATCAAAAGGCAACCTTACACACACCTCACCACTTTGGGTGAAACCGATTTCTGGGCTTGTGGTGTCTCCGGTTTCTGCCCTAAAGGCTGTGGCTCTGAATGATGAGTTTTCTCTTTGGGGCTTGACTTCCTGCTGAGGCGCTGATGCCGTTCTTTCTTCTTCTTATTCTGTCATTAGCGCAATGTAAAACGTACAAAAGAGGAAGAAGGAAGAAAACTGTATTATCTCTATTACTTATTGTGTATGAAATCAACTCCTAGCAAATGCTTACTATACTATAAACCCCAGTACCTGCTCTGGGGACATATTCTCCATTTTGAGAGGTAAAACTTCATTTAGTTCTATGTCTCTTCGTAAGCGTGGGCCTCTGGGTGGAGGGGATCCTTTAAAGCTTCTATTGTATTCAGTCTCCATTACTACTGGATTTGACTTAAAAGGTGGGATTGACCTGTTGCTGGAGTACAATATCTAGGACAGACGACAGAAATAAAGTAGAATATAGAAATAGATGCATTTGTTTTTAGCCTAGAAATGTGCTTAGGGTCATTATTAAGAAACATTAACACTTCCTAAGATGACGAGTCACCAGGTTATTACAGTTTTCCAGTACTGGTTATGCGGTAAATGCTGCCATCTAGTGGCTCCATCTAAGAGTTGTTTTTCTTCTTGAACAGAGGCGTTTTAACAAAGAATGTCTAATTTGACAATGATGTGGTTATCAAGAACTGAAAGGCAGTTACAGTATATGTTATGTGCTGTGCGGATACCTCTTGGGCAGTGAGAAGAGGTGATTCAGCTGCTGGATTTTTCCAATGAAACTGTCTCTGATACTCTGAGTTCTGACGGCCATTCCTCTGGCACTCTGACTTTAGGCCTGCCTTCTTCCTCAGTACATGGTTAACCTGTGGAACAGCATACCAAACGTATCTAACTTAACATACAGTACACTAAGCATTCCGGTGCACCAAGTAACATTTGCACAGGTTTAAGGTCCACAATAACTCTGAGCAACATAAAGCTGTTACTAGACATAAAGATTATTGCATTTAAACTGATATGTCTGACATACAGATACAGACAGACTGTTGATAACCTTTGTTTCAACTTTTACATTAGTGCAAGTAACTGATAATAATGCTTTCCCCTCTTTCTGCTAAACTACAAGTCAAAATAGTGCTCACCCCATCTGCTGGCTGTTTTTGTGTCTCCTGGTCAGCAGAGGCTTTGGTCAGATGACCAGATGAACTTACTTTCTGGACCGGAGTTGTTTTTGAGGCTCTTGTTGGTTTGGCTGTTCTTGGGGCTAGAGGTGTTTCTACATTCTCTACGCTGCCTGCTTGTTCTATAGAGACCTCGGCTGGAGGGGAAGTGGGCCGAGTTGTAATCTGCCTCCTGGCTAAAACACCTGGAGCTCCCCACTGGAGGGATGTGGATACTTGAGGTGGGTTCAAGGGGGCTCTCTTCTTGGATTGAAACTGGGGTTCTTTGTGAATTCCTTTAGGCAAAGAGAAAACATTTACGATTACATTAATGGCATTTGGCACATTCCCTTATACAGAGGTGCTTTTAACATCTCTAACAAAGAGCACATAGATATTAGTTGACTAGGTCACAGACTAAGTATACCATCAGTCTAAAACTGGGAGGAAATATAGCATGAAGGACTTGTGTTAGATAAGTATTTCAAGAAGAGAGATGTCTTTATACTTCAAAACAGGAGACAATAATATTTAAATACAAATGATGACAATACAATGATTTGTCCTTTTGGTACTTTGGACAAAAACAATAATCTGTGCTTTGCTGCTTTGGCGAAGATCTTTCCAATTCTGGTTCTATATTTCATAACACATTTCTTAAGGAATGGTCCATCAGAATTGAAACTGGCTCATTAACTAGTCATCATCATGAGCTTAAAAAAATCCTCATGTTCTAAAATAAATGTTCTCTCATTAGTTTGTCATTAGCAAGTCTATCAATACACTGCTTTTTATACACGGAAGCACACTTATGCTTTATTGAAAAGGGCTTTAGACATATTCACTGGCTTATGCCTGGGTGTCAGTTATGAGTCTAATGCTTAACTCTTCTTATAAAACACATAGCTGCTGTTCTAAAATCTGACTGGTTGAGACGTGTCCGAAGCTGCTGTTAAATTTCGATATAAATGCCTGTGTCCCAGTCACAATAAATTAATTCTGTATTAATGTGCCAGCTATTAAACTAATAGTCATTGTTCTGTCCATAGACTACTCTGTCTGTTATGTTGCTTAGCAACCAAGCTAGTTTACCTTACAGACTACACACAATGGTGGTAAGATTCTGTTATCACAGGATTTGTGTGTGTGTTTTATAAGAGCATGCCTAAGAGACACTGATCAGGCATAACATTATGACCACCTGCGTAATATTGGTGTTGGTCCCCCTTTTGCTGCCAAAACACCCCTGACCCGTCATGCACTGTGTATTCTGACACCTTTCTATCAGAACCAGCATTAACTTCTTCAGCAATATGAGCAACAGTAGCTCGTCTGTTGGATCGGATCACACGGGCCAGTCTTCGCTCCCCACGTGCATCACTGAGATACTGACCACTGCAGACCGGGAACACCCCACAAGAGCTGCAGTTTTAGAGATGCTCTGATCCAGTGGTCTAGCCATCACAATTTGGCCCTTGTCAAACTCGCTCAAATCATTACTCTTGCCCATTTTTCCTGCTTCTAACACATCAACTTTGAGGACAAAATGTTCACTTGCTGCCTAATATATCCCACCCACTAACAGGTGCCATGATGAGGAGATAATCAGGGTTATTCACTTCCTGTCACTGCTCATAATGCTATGCCTGATCGGTGAACTCTTACCCATGATGAATTTAGTGTAACACATGCCCTATCATGGCTTATTCATTTGTTTAAATCAGAATTGTGGTTATTTCAATAAAAAGCATCATTATTAATTAAGTGTACTGCATTAGTGAAAGTGTGCATGACAGTATGAGTACGCACATTTCCACATTTAATTTTACAGCTCTGTTTGTCTGTATGGAAATTGTGTACAGACTTTATAAGGCCCAAATTGTGAGCACCCGGCTTTTATAATCCAGGCCCCTGGGGTGCTTTTAATTTCTTTAATTGCAGTTTCCTCATTTCCTTTCTTCACATCTTTGCTCCTCCATCAGAGGATGCAATGAAAGGAACGAGAACAGAGGGATCAAAGGTATTTGCCAGATAAGATGCACTTGTTCACTGAAGCGTCTGTTTAAATTGGCATGACTTAATGATGGCTTGTTGCACAGCTGTGTCACCTGAGCAGAACATCTGCATACTGTGTGATTACATACTGAATTAACATTAATCAGGACATTATGCATTCAAACACATCAGAATTAGCTTTTATCCAAGGATTTTAAAGTGATCCAATTGTTATATATTTATTGACTATTAAAAGTAATTAATCTATTCATTTATTATCATAAAATTAAGCAGTTTAAGTCTCAACTATTGCTCGCAAGGTTGTGAGTTTAAATCCTGCTACCACCTAGCTACTACTGCTGGGTGTTTGAGCAGGGTTCTTATGAATTTTGAGAATCTGCTCTAAAGGCATGACTGTGTCTGACACCAAGGTCCAGACCTCTGTCAATTCAGAAGGTGATGTTTATGTGCATCTCAAGTTGTCAAATTCAATATGACGAACAGAGACGTCCTAAAAAAGCGGTGGCAGAAAATTCCAAGCAGATATAATTGGTTCTCAACTGAAATCAGAGCAGTTGAGAAGGACACTTGGGAGGTTTGTCCACAGACCTAACCTAATCTATGTTATACTGTCATCTAAAAGTATTGAATAAATGTAGCCATATCCACTCAATAGGGTATTGCCAAAGGTTTTGGGACACCCCTCCAAATCATTGAATTTAGGTGTTGTTTATCAGGGTTTGGGCTTGGACCCTTAGTTGCAGTGAAAGGAACTCTTAATGCCTCAGCATACCAAGACATCTTGGACAATTTCATGCTCCCAACTTTCTGGGAACAGTTTGGGGATGGCCCCTTCCTGTTCCAACATGACTGCACACCAGTGCACAAAGCAAGGTCCATAAAGACATGGATGTAGCTTTGGTGTAGCTGAACTTGACTGGCCTGCACAGAATCCTGACCTCAACCTGATAGAACACCTTTGGGATGAATTAGAGCGGAGACTGTGAGCCATTCCAAAACTGGAACATCTGCCTTTACATGCACATGAATGTAATATGGAGTTGGCCCACCCTTTGCAGCTATAACAGCTTCAGCTCTCCTGGGAAGGATTTCCACAAGGTTTAGGAGTGTGTTTATAGGAATCTTTGACCATTCCTCTAATATCGCATTTGTGAGGTCAGGCAATGATGCTGGACGAGAAGGTCTGGCTCGCAGTCTCCGCTCTAATTCATCCCAAAGATGTTCTATCGGAATGAGGTCAGTTCCTCCACACCAAACTCGCTCATCCATGTCTTTATGGACCTTGCTTTGTGCACTGGTGTGCAGTCATGTTGGAACAGGAAGGGGTCATCAACAAACTGTTCCCACAAAGTTGGGAGCATGAAATTGTCCAAAATGTCTTGGTATGCTGAAGCATTAAATGTTCCTTTCACTGGAACTAAGGATCCAAGCCCAACCCCTGAAAAACAACACCTGAATTCCATGATTTGGAGGGATATCCCAAAGCATTTGGCAATATGGTGTTAAGTAAATGACGCATAATGGATATTCACAACATTTCGGCATTGTGAACCTGTTGATACTGGATAAGGAGGATACAGAATACCCAGAATACATAAGGAATAGGGAGTAGGTTATGATCCAGACATTGTTAGGGACAGAGAGGAGTGGTTCAGTGGTGTGTGATGTCTCACCCAGCTGGTCAGAGCGCAGTCCAGCCAATCGCATTGCTCTCTGTGGTGACGCGCCTCTCACTCGCCTCGCCTTGTGTTTACTCTGATGCCTGCTGATGCCCTGTGTAGTGTTAGAAACACAAAAGTAACAGCTCAGTACTGAACTGCTCGACATGACTACACTGCTTCTACTAAACGGTGTTGAACCTGATTAACCCACACCTGGCGCAGTACAGGGGGATTTTTTTGTGTCACGAGCTTTAATCCATATTTAGCCTAACTCAACTACTTAAAAGATTTTCTAGAAGCTTCCTTATTTGCGTGCCAGCGCCTGAGCATTAGCTTCAAGAATATTTTGTTGTTGTGGCAATGCATTGTTGTTATTACAACATGCACTGTAAACAGAAAACGAAGTACAGCACGATAGCCATGTTTGTGCATGATGGAAATCTCTCCAGTGTTTACTATATAAAACACGCGGATTTAAAAAAAAAACAATAAAATATCTACGAAAGCAATAAGCAATATTAACTACTTTACCCCTCATGGACTCACTCCAGTTTATTTGGATCAGACAAAACCGAAACCAACCGCAGGCTCATGAGCTTTAGAGCTTTTACTTTAAACCCAGTGACGTAAAATGAGCAAGTTCCGCTTGCAGCTTGTGTCTGCACTCTGCACGTAATTTCCGCTCACTGCGTTTAAATGAAGGAACTGACCTACCTTGAAATGGACAGTCATTTTAACTCTGATGAGGACTTCTTTTTCAAGCTTAAAGCAAAGCAGGCGTTGTGTTCATAAATCTGGTGGAGTACACGCTGTCTATCTGGGCGAGGCGCGAGAGACTTGGGTTACAGTTAGGACGCTGGTCGCCATAGTGACGGTTGGGGCGTCCATTGATACGCGCATGTGCACTACAGGGACACCTAATCCTATTGTGTACAGCGTCTTAAATTCACATGCATTAACACAAGAATTACAATCAATTTCAAAGCAACATAGCTATTGGCATGGGTTAAACTTGAATTAAAAAAACAGGAAAGCCTTAGGCTACTGTCATCAGTGTGGGAGCAGTGCTGTTTAATGCATGTTATTATACACAGATCAGGCATTATTTATGACCACCTGCCTAATATTGTGTTGGTCCCCCTGACCCATCATGCACTGTGTATTCTGACACCTTTCTATCAGAACCAGCATTAACTTCTTCAGCAATTTGAGCAACAGTAGCTCGTCTGTTGGATCGGATCACACGGGCCAGTCTTCACTCCCCACGTGCATCAGTGAGCCTTGGCCACCCATGACCTTGTCGTCGATTCACCACTGTTCCTTCCTCGGATCACTTTTGATAGATACTGACCACTGCAGACCGGGAACACCCCACAAGTGCTGTAGTTTTGGAGATGCTCTGATCCAGTGGTCTAGCCATCACAATTTGGCCCTTGTCAAACTCTCTCAAATCTTTACGCTTGTCCATTTTTCCTGCTTCTAACACATCAACTTTGAGGACAAAATGTTCACTTGCTGCCTAATATATCCCACCCACTAACAGGTGCCATGATGAGGAGCTAATCAGTGTTATTCACTTCACCTGTTAGTGCTCATAATGTTCAGGCTGATCGGTATATGAGCTATTAAAGGAAAGCCATGGTAATATGAGTAGGACAGTGGCTTAGGTTTGCTTTCACAATCATAGTGTAAGTAAAAGCAACACTAAACAGTTAAAAACACACTGCAGTATGTGTACTGGGGGTGTTCACTGATGTTTGTGCAGTAGGGGATTAAACAGCAGGGCTGTTACACCAGTTAAACATACAGAGTGTTGTTCAGGGACCGTGTTTTATCCAGAACGTGGTAATGTAGTGGTCTAGATAACAGGAG
The DNA here is from genome assembly GCF_019097595.1 of Hemibagrus wyckioides. NCBI lineage: Eukaryota > Metazoa > Chordata > Actinopteri > Siluriformes > Bagridae > Hemibagrus > Hemibagrus wyckioides. The sequence continues at coordinate 12,691,693 of NC_080728.1, read as the reverse complement.
GGCATTACTAGTGCAGTTACTTCTGCATTTAATAGGAGAAAGCTATCCAGCAATCTCAAAAGGAATGGCAAGAATGCAGATGTATATAATAGAGAAACTAGTACAACGTGCTGTAAACAAATCAACCGTCATAAGTGTCCAGATTTAATAAGTGGTATTTTCTCAGAACATTACAATCATAGCAGTCAAGTGTTGACACTTGTAAAGTATAATGAATGCAAATTCATTCAAACTTTCATTAATTCATTCAATGTCAGTAGCCAGTGGTAGCACAATGAACACACCCATACCCTCACATATAAGATATGGGGGTGGATGACATAATTGGCAGAGAATTTTACTTTCGGTTATGCTTAGTCGATAATCAGGTTTCTCATGTTAGGACGCCTTCAGAAACATCTTACACCTGACGTGACTCACACAGAGCTTCACACTTATAGATGATCTTGTTTTTAAGGAGCCTCTAACTCGCATCACATCTGCCTTCAGACGCTCCAATATACGTCTCTTGATGAAGATGAGATTTTACCTATTCAAAGGGAATTGTTTACCCTGCTAATTAGCAGCAAGTAATTAGAGTGAAAATGCTTTAGAAGTGTATTGGCTGTCTCCAGGCAACAAAAGCTTTGATATACTGATGATGATACTTAGATAAACCTGAAGGACAGGTTGCTGTCTCACTACGCTGATAAATGTAAACACGAGAGCCGCACTATTTCAAAACGGGAATCCGTCATTGCACTAAATCCCATATAATGAATGAGTGTACACTTGTGTGTGATTAACAGTGCTTTGCGTATGAGCTGTGTGTGTGTGTTTCAGTGAGGGGGGGAAGGGCCAAATGAAGGACAGGTCGCTGTCTCACTACGGCATAAAAAGAGCCAAAAGAAGTCAACAACATCCTAACCTTTGTGTAGACCATTATTTAATTGCTCATAATTTTGTTTAAAGCACATGTATTGAAAAGCAAGATAGGAAAAAAAGAGATGAAAAATATTCTCACACGTTCTCTCTCTCTCTCTCTCTCTCTCTCTCTCTCGCGCACACACTTCTGCCCCCCGCATTCTCACTTCTTCTGCATATACTGATATGTATGTGTTCAATTATGACTACAGTCATTTTAAAAAAATGCTGTGGGCCCCAAAAAAAGCCCCCAAACTAGAACCGTTGCAGCTGGAATTTTTGGTAATGCAACAACAGATGTTTAGAGGTGTTATATTGTCACTAACATTTACAATATGTATTCATGCGTTGTGCATGTAATTAAAGCATGGTTGTATTAAGTTCTATTTTAATATAGCACAGAGCTGTTAAATTCTCAAATCTGATTGGTTTGGGATTTATTTTCGAATACAGAAGCGCTGATATTTATTTAATATTTATGGAAGGATACTCTAAAAAAAAAAAAACTCAGCTTTGTTTTTTTTCTGCCAGATGTGTTTGAGGAACATAACAAGCTGTGTTATTTTTGTATTGTTAACTGCAAGAGAATGAAAAATAGAGGCTTCCGTCCACACTTGCAGGCATGCGGTAAAGGAAACAACTTTATGCTAGTAAGAGTAACTCAGCTTAATGTTAGGCCGTATCACCACCGCACCCTATTTCCAACAGCGCAACTCATCATGATTTATTCCTTACTTATTTCAAATTTAATGAAACATGCACATGTACAGAAGTGACATGACAGTGGCAAATGACACTGAGTGTATATGTATGGTAAATTGTCTCATACTGTACTATAGTGTATTGTAAATGATACACCGATCAGGCATAACATTATGAGCACTGAGAGGTGAAGTGAATAACCTCATCATGGCACCTGTTAGTGGGTGGGATATATTAGGCAGCAAGTCAACATTTTGTCCTCAAAGTTGATGTTAGAAGCAGGGAAAATGGACAAGTATAAGGATTTGAGCGAGTTTGGCAAGGACCAAATTGTGACTGGATCAGAGCATCTCCAAAACTGCAGCTCTTGTGGGGTGTTCCCGGTCTGCAGTGGTCAGTATCTATCAAATGTGGTCCAAGAAAGGAACAGTGGTGAAGCAACGACAGGGTCATGGGCGGCCAAGGCTCACTGATGCACGTGGGGAGTGAAGGCTGGCCCATGTGGTCAGATTCAACAGACACATTGCATGATGGGTCAGGGCTGTTTTGGCAGAAAAAGGAGGATCAACACAATATTAGGCAGGTGGACCAATAATGTATTAGGCAGGTTATGCCTGGTCGGTGTATGTTCATGTGTATTGTGCACGAGGTATAACAGTCAAGCTCATTTGTTGTAAGATATAATTTTTCTTGTTTCTTGTATTTTTGTGTTGTGCTTTATGATCTAAAGAAGTATATTTACAAGGCTATATGGAAGAATGACAATAAAACCCATCTTTAAAAAATAAATGAAAAAAAAACCCCTCATTTTTGTAAATGTATCATTTTCTGAACTCAAGACTACTAATTAATTAATTTCTGTCATTTCCTTTCTGTGGTTTGATGTATAGATTTGTCATTACTACGTACTCTGGTGTTTGCATCACATAGAAGATATTGCCCTCGGTTCAGCCAGCATAAAATGACAGACATTATGCTGTCCCTCTTAAACCCACACTGACACGATCTGTAACCTTTCATTAGCTGAACAATACCTTACCTCTCATTTCCACTCCCTTCATCTATCCCACAGCTCCCTCCTTCACGTGGGTTTTGATATGGTAATTTAACAGGAAATGGTAATGAGAGCAGGACAATAGATGAGATTTGAATTCATAATCGCAGAATAAGTAAGAGCAAATCTGAACAATTAGAAAACACACCACTCTGTTGTGTACTGAGGGGTGTTCACTGATGTCTGTGCAGTGGGTTAACAAAGCCTAAAGACACCTGTTAAGCATAGGGTATGTTGTTCTCTCTGTGGTGAAGATGTGTGGGATAAAAGGATTTTAAAATCTTTATCATCGTGTCTTTATCTTGTACGGGGTTATGTATTTAAAGCAAAACTTCACCATGAAAGACTTTAAATAAAAGACATTGAAATGCTTTTTCATGTGCTTAGTGAGTCTGGCAATAATTTCTTTGGTTGTATTTTTGTGATTTCAATAAGATTTAAGAAGCTGTTTTTGGTTGTGCTGATGCCACAGGTGGACACTGCTAGCTCAGTTACAATGGCATTTACTAGGGAAACACGTTCAGCCATCTATGCTATATGTGATACCTCACTCAGATTTCACTTTTATCCCGAACAACAAAAGAGCAGAACTTCTTTTGTCACTCATCATTTCCCAACGGCATTGAAGATCATATTAATAAGAGATCCTATCATATTAATAAGAGATCCTAGAATAAGAGAACATGGGAGTCATGGAGACAGTAAACATTGGACTTAAAGTTACAAAATACAGTTTAGATATACAGTACAGAGATAGAGTGTAGACAAGTTGTATAACAGAGACTCAGCACAGCTAGTTAGAGATCTGAGATTCCACCTGGCAGATGCCTTTATCCAAAGTGATTCACAATTTATCTTATTTTTCGTACAACTGAGCAATTAAGAGTTAAGGAACTTGTTCAGGGGCCTATAGTAGCTTGGTGGACCTGGGATTCAAACTCACAACCTTCCAATCAGTAGTCCATTGCCTTAACTACTAAGCTACCACATCCCCCATAATCAGATTACAATGCTATTGAAAGGGGCAATCAGGCGAAAGGGCTAAAACAGTGCTTTCTTTAGGTAGAGATACAGCCAGAGCTAGTTCCGACTGGTATTAGCTATATTAGCATGTAGCTGAATGGCACTGAAGGAACGTGTTTAGGAAATTGTGTAAAAAAAAAATGTAGGAAAGACATTTAGACTCTAAACAAATCAAATTTCATTACAAAATAAATCTTGTTTGCCACTGAAGATGGTGTTAATTCATCCACCCATTCATTTTCCAAACCCCTTATCCTACACAGGGTCATGGTGTGGCTGGAGCCTCTTGGGACACAGGGTAGGGAAAACCCAGTCCATATTCACACAGATGCTAATCAGCCTACATTAGACTGGGGAAGGAAACCTCTGAGCAGACAGAGAACATGCAAACTGTGCACACACAGGGCGGAGATGGGAATCGAACCCCTTACCTCGGAGGGCGGATCTCTCCTTTAACTTGCCACACAGTAAGAACTGTCAAACCTGTTATGCTGTTGGGAGATAGTGTTTCTATTAACTTTTATAAGGCTGGCTCATGAATGGAGACTCATGAAAAAATAGAGAGACATGATGATGTTGTTGTTGTTGTTGACAGCCTATGAATTTGCCTTTTGGCTTTCAGAGCCTTACAATGAAAGATTTTCCATCCAAATGCATTATACTATTCTGCTGTTACTGTGCCATAAGGTAAGAGATTTTCACATGACCTTTTGTTTTGGAAATATAGACTGTTGCTTTTTCGTACACAATGTTCACATTTCCACAGACCTTATTCTTTCATACACACTGTAGACTTTTATTCAAGCTTAACATCTGACCTGGACTGCATTTTGAATAAATAAAACACATCAAGCCAATGAATCCTAATCCAGTGGTAGTGATTCTGTGACACGGTGTAAAAATCATGTTTGCATGTCTTTGTGTTATTCAAATTCTCTCGATGACCACAGCATTATCTCTGTGTGTGATCACTGTTAGCTGTAGGCTCACAGTATGACGTTTATTTAACTAAATTGTTCATTTCCACAGCTGCTTTAGTGTTGAACGGTTACTGAAGAAAAGTGTATATGTTGTATGATCATTATCTATTTGATCCTGTCATTTCATGATTTCCTTATGATCATGTGAGTAATAAAAAACACTTTGTTCTCTTCTGGCTTGTGCTTGTTCACCTAGAAAACTCCCTTTTTTAACTAGCCTTCGTTTGTCAGATTGCAAACAGTGAAATTCTTTCTTCACATATCCCATTCTTGGAGGGTTGGGGGTCAGAACACAGCCATTATGCAGTGCCTCTAGACCAGGGGGAGGGTTATGGACCTTGCTCAAGGGCCCAAAGGAAAATAGAAAATATAGCAAAAGAACAGGACATGCTGACATGTCAGAGTTAGAAATAATGATTTTGATGGAAATGAATGTTTTCATCAAACTTTGCCTTCATCAAAAAAACACCTTTTGCAGCAATTACAGCCTGAGCATTCTAGCTGTCAATTTTTCAAGATAATCTGATGAGATTTCACCCCATGCTTCCTGGAGCATCTCCTACAAGATTGGCTTGATGGACTCTTCCTCCGTAGCTGAAATCAAGCTGAAATATGCAAGTGATCCCAAACTTTTGAGCGGTAGTGTAGGCTCCAAATAAATTTCATTATTAAAGACATATCTTCCTCAGTTGCCCTTTCTAAACATTGGGGGTGGGGGGCGGGGGATACATCCTGGATGGGACACTAGTTCATCTCAGGACATCATGCATACACATTAACACGTTCATTCACACCAAGCACTATAGATTTGCTTCCTACTTAAATGTTTTTGGGAGATTAGAGGAAACCCGTGGACCCACAGGCAAACCAATGGGTAGAACATGCAAAACTCCTCACAGATAATAATAACCACTAAGCAGCACTTTTAATTCTCAAGTTAAATATATTCCAGTCGCTCTTATCACCTCTTCGTCTGTCATTCTTGCTTGTGTGTGTGTGTGGGATGGGGATGAGGTGAGAATTTCCCTGACTCCCTGGGATTACTCCACACACTGTGCTCTTGAAGACAGAAACAAACATACTCTCTAGTCACGGTCATTTTATGAGTGTAATTACTGTATGCCTCTCTCCGATATATCTATTAGAAGTACAACAATAATAGCCTTACTGTCTTGGGCGTCTTCCTTTTTTCCTCGTATCTTAGCATTTACCTAAACTGTGCTCATGTTGAAATGTGTGTGTAGAAACCTTGAATGTATCCCTGAGACAAACAGCTCATGTGTCATCTTGTGTTTTTGCTGTTGCCTGGCAAAGTCGGCCATATGATAATTCTTTGTAAATACTATATTATAGAATAAACAGTCTATGACCCTGAATTCTCAAGCTTGCTGTTCACTGTGTTCTGTTCGTTAAACATGGTTTTAGGCCTTCAATGGCATGTACTATGTATATTGCTTTGTTCTATTTTTTACAGGGGAAAACCACTTTGTCTAGTGGATTTTGCACAAACAAAACAAAAACATTGTGACCTCTAACCACATTTTTCTTATGAAATCCTGCATTGTCATAATCATACCCTATGGAAAGATTTAATATTTGCTTTGGTTTCCATAGATGCATGACTCCAGAAGCATGCGGCAGATGATTTTGGCAGTGAGCTCTCCTCATTCATGAATTGCGCAATTGGGTCACTTGCAGTAGCTAATTAAACCAAGTGATCATTGCCCTGTATAGGCCCAGAAATTTGTGTGTGTGTGTGTGTGTGTATGCATGTATGTTTAAAAGTGAGAGCACACCCAGAGCAGTTTCAGATCCTCCCATTAACCTAAATTATCTCTCAACTCATATGAGACGAGTGCTGTCAAGAAGAGCGCCACAGTCTATTTCTGTTAAGCCATAGCATGAAGATGAGGCCAAAATGCTCAGGTTACAGCTCACTTACCTGACACATTTGACAAGGTATTTCTATATTCTGCCTAATAATGTGTTGGACCTTTAAATGAGTCACTCTGGCTTTTGACTGGCTCTGCATCAGCAGTAAGGCTCATTGTTACTTTAACTCCCGGTCAGCTTCCCAAACTGTCATCAATCTTTTTGCCTTTTTTGGTTTTGTTGACCCCATGTGAAATCTTTTTGTGAGGAAACAATTGCTGGTGCGCAATCGTCATGAAGAAACTGTGAAACCCCACCCAGGCAGGAAAACAAAGCTAAGAATAGTCCATGACTTTCCAGCCGCCCTCAAACACGGGAGTTCCTGTAGGCTCTATCTGATCAGGACTTATACTGTAGCTTCCCTGAATTGGGACATAGTAAGTATGTCACAGGCCTCAGGCAACATGACAGTAATCACTTCTAACTAAATTATGTCTATGTACAGTACGTATATTGCAATGCAATGTTGAGACTAGTTTCTGTTGAAGGGCTCTGGATTAATCCTAATGGTGTTAGACAGCATAAAACCTTTAAACACAACGTTGTGCCTTTGCTATGAATGCAAAACTCTTTTTGAGAGCTGTACTCAATATTGTACTCACAATATTCTTCTATTGGAAAAGGAAAAAAGGAAGGAAGAAAAGAAATCTTTTGGTTCTTTTAATTTTTTAAACAAAAGCTGTAGTTTTTATGTTTGTAATTAGCCACAAATGTTTCAGCACTTATGCAAGCTTTTGCCATGAATAACACAGCAAACCATATAAAATATATGGAAAGTATTAACTTTTCCAATAAGTTGCAAAAAAATGCATAAATGCACTACGATCATCAAGTTTTATTAGACAGACAGTCCTGTTCTGCATGACTATTAAACCCTCTAGTACCCCTCACTCAGCCCGGACCTGGAACAGCTTCCCTGGTTGTCCGGTTGTACCTATCATTGCTATTTGGAACAATCATGTCAATATTTTTTGCTCAGTATACTCTGTAAACTTTTCTGTCATGGAGAAGTGATTATATGATGATGCTAACTGGCAGGGCAGGGCAGAGCTGTTTTTGTGTGATTGTGGTTGTGTAATATAGTTTCACAGATTATGTGAGTTTTATGATAAACATCAGCTGGCATTTAAATAGCAGCGTTCCAGATTTGTGTAGTTACAACTCAGTGATTAAATCTTTTACTCACTGGAGTAGCAGAAAAATGCATTGGTGTAACTTACACCAATACTCCTGTACATCTGAGTGTGCACAGCTGAGTGCCACATGATTGCTGAGAGCTGTGAGTGATGGTGGCTTACAGTAGGGAGCGGACTCACATTCCTGATGCTAGAGAGCATGTTTGGCATTCCTTACTGCTTGCAGACCCTCTCAATGAGCTGTTTGATTTCTTCACTCGTTTCCCTCTAAGCCTGTAAGAAATGACTAATGCTATGAGCAGAGAACAGGAGACCATTCACACAGCAAACACACAGCAACAAATTGACTTCTTGAAATGAATTTTGGTAGGAGTTAGTGTTTTAAGGGTTGCTCTCAGTTAGATGCCATATTTAAAGCAGGTTTTCTCAACCTCGGTCTTTCACAGATTCAAGGTTTCCTAACTCCCCAAACATATGTCTGACCCTCCTCATGAGGGGGCTTAGTAATTAGATGAGCTGATGAGCTGGATTTGGTGTATTGGGACCTGAAGGCATTGAAACTGTGCAGTTATTTCCCTTGAAACACTGTACTATACAGTACTAGGCAGTACCGTTGTATGGTATAGCCTACACTTCAGTGTTTCTTCATTATCCATGGCATCTGTAGCATTCTGGCACAATTTCCTGCATACTTCCCTGCAGTGAGAAAACAGTGAACAACTTGCTTGTAATAGAAGTCTGAAGCAACTGATACATTCATTTAACGAATCGTGCAGAAACAGAATTAACATTTACTGATCACTTTAACAACTGCATGTCCATTAGTTGGAATAAATAGGATTTCTGTACTTTTTACAGGGTGAAGGGACATTTCATTTTCGTGCACGTAACTCTAGGCATAAGGTGGACAGGCATATGGACAAAAGAAACCACGGAGAAATCTTATAAACTAATTAGTTATTTAGCTACAGATAGATAGATAGATAGATAGATAGATAGATAGATAGATAGATAGATAGATAGATAGATAGATAGATAGATAGATAGATAGATAGATAGATAGATAGATAGATAGATACTTTATTCATCCCAAAGGGAAATTTACATTCACATTGCATTTCTATCAGACTGTATTCATAAAAGATCATATAATAAATGCAGTTTTTTAATTAGCATTAGAAGAAGGAGGAGGAGGAGGAGGAGGAGGAGGAGGGGAAAGAAAAAAAATGCAAATACTCTGCTTTTTACATCTCTGTTTAAATAAAAAAACAAAAACAAATTTAATCTGTGTTTGTTCTGCTGTTAGATGATGATCCTGAAAGAATATTTAATACAGAATCTACCTAGTACCCTGAGAGCGCCCTTAGTACTGAGGTTTTATTTCCCGCCACGCATCCAATAGCAGGCACGGTTCATAGGAGGGCGGGGCCGAGAGCGGGCCCGTGACGTCACGTCGACTTCCAACCCGTCAGACGCCTGAACGTGAGAGAGAGAGAGAGAGAGAGAGAGAGAGAGAGACTGGCTGGCTGGCTGACTGACTGACTGAGAGAGAGAGCGAGCAAACGGATTGGAGCTAATCTGTGAGTACCGGATTCGTCGGCTTTTCTAATGTGTCACTTTGTATTTTGCCAAGAGGACTCGAATGGGTAATTTTGTAGCGACAGACGCGGATGTACCGAGCGGGCCTTCATTATATTATTATTTTTTTATTATTTTTCGCTGCGTGCGTTAGAGGCGCGCGAGCTCGCCGCGCGAGACCGGCTCACCAATGCGCGGTTTGCGGAAGAGCAGGTCAAACGGCGAGAACATGGCGGAGCTTGAGTGAAACAATTCAACTCCTAACGCTTCTCCTAGACGCCGTTGTATCGGCGTGAGTCGCGGGCGGCTTTCACCGCGCGTTCGCCGTGTGAAGCGGAGTTTCGGCAGCGTGCCTGTGCTGTGTGAAGAAACGGGCTTTTAATTGTTTACGGCATTTATTTTTGCCCGTCGCTGTGTGGAAGTTATAGCGGAAATGGAAAAGTTGTACGAATGAGGGGGAAACTGGGCGTGTGAGGGCTCACAACGTTTACATGTCAGCGAGCGAAATATCCTATTTTACATTACAGAAGCGTGTATAATCACATTATAACCGTCTTTCAGTCGTGGGTGGTGGTGAAAGCTGTTTTATTTCATGTTATTTTTTCCCTTTAACGCAGTGTCCTGCTCTCTGAGTGTGTCTGATTAGCGGCCCCACCTAGTTCAGCTCTCAGGCGAAGTCCAGTTTATTCTACAGACAAGAGAGAGACAGAGATCGAGCTATTCTGCTCCATAATTACGCTTTAAAGGATATGGCTTTTAAACCAAACAAATAAGGCTTCTTTTTTGTTTAATTTATCGCTTTCCAAGAATCCCTCAGTAGATCTTGTTGGTGTGAATACTATGTTGCAGTCCACCCTAGAGTGTCTATGCGTTGCTGTTGGACATATTAGGAAACAAAAAGGCTACTAAACTCTGCCTTTTCTTTTTGCTTGTAGTGTATCTTTTAAAATCTACCTTTCACCAAGAATGTACTTACAAAAAAAATTAATCTATTGGTTTGTGATAAAACCTTTCAGTCTTTAAAGGTACACTACATACACCTTTTTTTGGTGAAGGTATACGTACCCCTGAAAGTCCCACCTCTGTGACCAGGAAAGGTCCAGTGATATTTCTTTCTTAAGCATATGAAAGTGTCAGTGAAGTATGAAAAGTGTTTAAGATGGTCAGCAGGATCCTGTTGCCTCCTCATTTATTTTTAATGTCGCCCTGCTTTATGGTTGCAGGCTGTGAGTCTGTGGGGGTTTAAATGAACTGTTTAGATATTGCAGGTCTCCTTTATTGAGATTGGAAGTGCTGTCTTTTTTGTTGTCGTGTGCTAATACAGTGGTTAATAATCAGCGACAGATAACGGAACGCTTGTTACTTCTGTCATTCTGTCGTGGGACATGTTTTTATTTTTTTTTAAAAACCAAGGAAGTGTGTGAGATAATGTGATGATCGGTGTTCAAGGCAGATAGTTTCACACAAACCCTGCCATTTCCTGAGCTCATAGACTCGCCCTTTTTTTGCGCTATCACTTTTGATATTGCGCTCTGTTTGTACAGCATTGGCTAAAAGCAGTGTAAACTCTTCAAGAAGTTCGATTAATTTGCGCACATGTCTGAAAGACCATCCCATGCTAGTGACGTGCTGATAACAGCTGATCATTGAGTAGTAGAGCCGGTGGGACTGCCTCGCCCTGCCGTAGTGTGACCCCAGTGCTGTCCCCCTTGGAGAGAGAGAGAGGGAGGAAGGAAATCCCTGTGATAGTAGGCCCTCTTGGGCACACAGGAATGCCGCTGTAGAGGCTCCTTTGGAAAAACAAAATGAAGAGCCGCCGATTTCCTTTCGGAGAGGGACGCCCTTGATTTGTGCCCCGAGTTGGATCCTGTGTCAAAGTTTGAATGTTATTCTTTTCATTTAGTTATGATTGTCGAATGGTGAAATGTGATTAATATTTTCACAAGGAATTAATTTCCAGGCTTGGTTGGTCTTCTGTGTTCACATTTGTCAGAGGAACCTATACACTTGGGATATTTAGGAAACCTAAAATTAGACAAACATGCTATCTGTGGCGTTTTACAAATAGGCTACTAAACTTTTTAAGACGCACGTCTCTGTATTCATTCACACATTCACCTAGAGTTGAGGAATTGTAGGAAAACAGAAGGAGTAAAAAGGAAAGAAGACACCCTTGGGAGGAAAAGTGGGAAAGAGGTGATGGTGGTGGGGGTTGGCTCACTTCCTCTTTAGGCCAAAGGGCCTTGTGAAACCTGGTGGCCTTGTCATTCTTTCCTTCCTTTATTTGGTCACGTTGGTTGCTCTAAAGGGAACCAAATACGTTTGAAGGCACCAAGAGATATCTGACCTGCTTGCCACAGTTTGCTTCATTCAGTATCTTACACACAGCCGTCTTTATCAACTCAATGGCATCAGCTTTACGGTTTGTTACAGTTGCATAAAAACACTATCGTTTAAATAGCCAAGCAGTTTACTATTATCATTGTCTACATTTAGGCATTTCTGTGGCCTTTTCCATCAGGGTATGTGACACTTCTCTGTTGAACGCCTTTACATTTCTAAGCCATAAGGTTTATTATTCTGTAACTACATAAACATGGAGAAAAATACTATGTATTTGATTTTTTTTTAAAAAAAAGGCTCATATTGATTCTCATTGTCATATCGAAACTTCTCTAATTCGTCGTTAGGCAGGTTTGCTCATGTGTGAGAGCACCTTAAATGTCACACAAGTTGGTGATGTGACAAAGTGCTAGAATCAGTGGTGTGTGAAAACAGGTTATTACAGCTAGTAAAGTCTGGCTTAAACTGTAGTTCTGATGCTGATGTTTGAGTTTTGGGTTATGTGCTGCCTTTGTGGAGGTCATACATGTAGAAACTAATTCCTGCGATCCATCCATAATGCGAGGTCAGGTGCCCTGCCATTTGACACAGAGCGTTTTCCGTTTTTATCGATCTGTTTCCTGCTGCCCATTTTCCTCCTGTTTTATTTTTGCATCCCAATCAGCGCTTCATCTCCAGGCTTTTCACCGCATCCAGTGCTGGACACCACAGCATTGTCTCAGCCTCATATAGTCCATATGAAATCAAAGTTAAAGTTTGTGAACGTTAGCCTTAAGGTTATCTATCAGCTAGTGGGAGCCAAAATTTACATTTAAAAGACATTAAAAGTCATCGCAAATGTCAGATTCAGTTTTTTGTAGACATGCTCTCTAGAATCTGAAGTGATCACCTTGTTGAAGTTGTCGAGTGCAAGAGATCATATCAGCAAGCCCGTGTTATCAGTGGATCTTAGGTTGTTCAAATGAGCCTGTGCTGTTCATTTTTTCCAACTGTAAGTTGGTCGAGAAGGAAGTGGCTTCAATTCATTCACTTTGAAGAAGGAGCTGTTTGTGCCAGCTCACGGCTTTGTGACCAAGTTTGGGATGTTTGCTAGTACGATGTATTTAGGTAAGCGGAACTCTTTCAACTATTAATAAAGGGGGTGTGGCCACACAACCTGTCCCACCCCGACTTCCTGTTTCAGTGCAGATTACATCAGCACATCAAATAATGCTGCATGTTTGAAGGCACTTGACAAAAAACTGTTTTCACCTGGAAAATGCTGTGTAGCTGTGCACTGTGGGTGTGTGCTGATTGTGGAGGGGGTTGGTCATTTTAGACAAGTTATATAATTGTCTTGGACATCACTAACCTGTAGGCGAGCAGAAGCAGGTCTGCTGTGGGCGGTGAGTAGGCGATGCGCTGTCACCATTACCGTGCCCTCATTATATATTTATTTTTTTCTCTATTTTTATTACATATTTTTGCCTTCTTTCTGATATGAAAACAAGCAGATGTGAAGAGCATCAGTAGCTTTCTGTTAACAGAAACCCTAAAAAAACATAGTTGGAGTCTTCTGAAAGAACAAGCGCTTGTTAAGTACCGTTTGGATGGAATGAGATTTCCAGACACAGAAGACGCTTGTAGTAATTATGATCGATTTGCGTGGGATAAGCCATCTCTTTATAAATCACAGCGATTGAGAGTGAATGTCTTCATGGCATACACTTTAAAATTTCCGTTCTAGAAACTGATAGTTTTGATCTCCATTATAAGTGCTCATTGGGTTTGTGGCCACACGGCTCTTCTAGGTAATCTGTAGGCTGTACCTGTGCTAGGAAGTCAGAAGTATTGCTTCCCTGGGCGTCATCTCTATTTTAAAGTTCTGCTTTCTGCCATTTTGGTTTCGGTGGGAGATGTTAGAAAAGAAACTTGTGAAATTTCCTGGAGTTTACTGATACTAAAAAAAAGCACAAAAGCTCTTTTTCCCACAGGTTTTAGTGGAATCTTTACTCACATGCTGTTTCAGACAGGGTATTACCCAGAGAGTTTCTACAGGTCATTTTATAGGTGGTAATCTTCACAGATTTTTCCACACACAGTCTATAATAATGACTGACATGACTGATTTGGACTGAACTAAAATCTCAGAAGTGCTTTATTAAGAATTACCCCACCCCTTCATGTAAAGCTAGTCCAATCCAGACAGAAATGAAGACTTTTTTTTTACACAGTAAAGTTTTAAAATGCGTATTTTTTCCCAATCCCTTAAACATCACACCGATGATGATGATGAAACTCATTCTAAATGATTTACTCAGATTAACTCATTGGTTTTTCTAATCTTAATTCTCAGAAAGAGATGACTATTTTGTTTTCCTTTTTTTTTTTTGTAGTTCATGCACAGATTCTCGTGCAGGTTGGGTATAAGATTCCTGCCGCAGAGGCTAATTTGTTTTGTTCATTTGCATTGTTTAGAGCCAAAACAGTTTGGGTGGAAATGTGAAACTTGCGTGGCGCCCTGAGCATTGCTTTATACGTGTTTTCTCCCTGACAACCTGTAGCCAAGGTGAGCTGGTTGACTTGCAAATGACATGCTGAGTGTGTGTGCTTTTGACCAGTTGGGAAAGTTTAAGATGATATCATTCCACAGCAAAAGTTGGACTGGGTGATGAATATGTAAATGGTTTCTTTGTTTCCCCTGTAACGAAGGTGTGTTTCAGCGCTGATCAGGTTTAAATGGGAGCCTGTGTGTGTTGAGTGTTTTCAAGTGGGGTGTCTATATCTATGGGTGCTTTGACACAGAGCTGGAGTGGTCATGCTGGGGCTAATGAGACTCATACAACTGCTCCAGTTGGCCTCTTTGTAGGCCAGCTACATCCAAAACATTATCATGGAGCCAAGCAAATGATCTTTTGTCCTTAATGCTACTATTGCTATACGCTGTATCACACTGATCTGATCTTTGCAAATTTACAAGTGATTCCAGGACTTATTGTTACTTTTCAATATTTTACAACCGTACAGACACTGATTAAACTTTTTTTTTTCCAGTCGGGAATTCCCATGTCCTTTCTTAAGGTAATTATGAAGTTCAGACTAAGCTGCTTTTAAAAGACTAGCCCAAATCCTGATGGCTTTAAAACATTTCCATTCCCTCCATAATTGAGACTCGGCAACAGAGCTGTCTCATATGCAATAGCAGATAAAATGTCATAATTTGTATTAAAGATGCAGTAAATGATATTAAACTCTTCAGCGCTGTGTAAACATAAACCGTGGTTCTCACTTGTGTTGCTATCACATGTCCGTGAATGACCCTTGATAACGCACTGATCAGAAACGAGGTCAGTCAGATTGGAATTCTTGTTCTTTCCCCTCTTCAAATCACACTACCGCAAATGCAAATATAATTCCTGTTTCCTCTCACATTTCTCTGTACAGTAATGCCAGTAATAGCTGCGCATCTGGTCTTTTTCCCCTTCTCGCCCTAATCATGACCAGCTGACATGTTGTCAGCCGACCTCCAGAAAATAATCTTTGTGTTGAGGCCTTCATTGTATTACTTCTTCAGTGACTGGTTGTTTCATGATGTGATATTTGCTTCTCTTCATGACCCGTGTAGCTCAATCTGTCCTGATGTTGCAGTTTCAAAAGTGCCATTTTGCTCATGCTTAAGATAAATGTGTGTCACTTCCATATACCAACTGCCACGAGGCAGAATGATTGGATGTGCGCAATAAGGCTTGTAATGTGAACAGAGCCTCAGTTTTCACCTGAAGTCAGAAGAAATCCAACCGTACTAATGTTCTGTGACAGCCGCATGCTATAACCAGTCAGAGTTCACTAGAGGAGTGAAAAACAAGATCCGATTGGTGATAGACGTCATTGTGCCTCTTACCAACAGTCTACCTTTGATATAATGGCCCTGGCACGTGTTACCCTGACATGATTACATGGTCTCTGCTACACCTGAGCTCAAGAAAAGGCTTCTTTGGCAGCAAACATGCTGTAGTTTTTGTCCTGCTCTGGTTGCATTAATAACAGGCAAGGGTTTGTTTCATTTTTGATAAATTGTCCAGAATCACTGATTATAGTGCCTGTAGTTGACTTCCTGTATTTTTTTTTGTCCGGTTTCACCGGGCCAGTTCCCCTTATTTATTATTCAGCGCATTTTTTCTAAACAGATCTTTCGGTTTGTTTTATGGAGGAGATTCTAACCAAATGGCCTTTGGATGTAGAGTACTGGATTTTAGTGAAAGTTTTCCATTTTGGTAGCCATTTCATGTTTAGATAGATCTTTTAGTATAAATGCAATGATTCATACCAGTCACCCCCTTGAACCGGTCATCAACATTCCTCTCTGTGCTCCCAAGTGACCTGCTCACAAGTGCTTTCCTCTGAGTGTTTTACCCTGTCCTGAGATGCAGCACATGTTGTGGTTGCCTGCTTTCACAGGTCTTGGGGGAAGTATGTGTTAGCGATCACCCTCCCTGCTTGGTAGCTGATGGTTGTTTTTATGAGATTAGAGAACTGGCTTCTGGGTGAGAATTGGTAGGTGACATGATTATGGAGAAATGAACGCGTACAAAGACCATATTCAACACTACATGATAAGGAAAGGTCAGGGCATTGGGAAAATGTTGAGATGCCATGTGGTACTGGTTCTCATGGAATGGTGCTGTTTACCTAAGGAAAGTTTCTGAAACAGTGTGTGTGGGGATACCCCCCCCCCCAAAGTTCTCTTCTTTCTCCTGATGAAACTCAAAGCTGCTTCTGACCAGTCAGCCTTTCTGCTGTGCTCAGGTCTTCAAGCAGAAAGGGGCTTAGCTGAGGCATGAGGTTATTGATGGCTGTCTGAAGAAATGGGACAGTACTTGTTGAGAGATTGTTACCACAACATCCTTGGATAAGATGCTGATTTTACTTTGAATTTTCTGTTGTGTTTATTTCTCATTTGAGATCTTTGGAGGAATTTGAATGACGCTAGTTTACTGACTGTGCTGTTGTTTCTAGGTGGAGATGGGAAGTCATTCACCCTCTCTACAATGGCTTCTTGTGATTGACTAGCCAGATCATGCGCTTCTAATGTTGATTTTTCTGCTTTTGGAATGTTTAACTTGCTTTTTTCCCTGTCAGATTACGCAGAATCTGTGGTATTTATGGCTTTGTGGTGAGAGTTCTGCCATCCAACGAAAGATAAACACACTGTAATACTCGGTTCATGCTTTTCATCTGGCCAGAGTTCTACAGGAACATCTCTAAAAATCCACAGTTAGAAATGTTAAGCCTGGGAGGTCTCACTGCTGAAGGTATAGAGATGTTTAGAGTAAGAGCATCTGGAATGCTAAAGAGCTAAGCTGGGGTCAGAGAGCAGGCTATGGGTGAAAACATGAAGAGCCTAGAGACTTACACTGAGGAGTGGAATCGTAGTGAATGATACTGTGGGAAACCCAAAATGAAGAGAGGAATATTTATTCTATCATGATGCTTTTTATGAACCTTTTCCTTGGTTGCCCTTTCATGCTATTTTTTGCGAATTGTCATTTAAACAAGAATTCTAAAAATATCCCAGCAAGCTTCATATCCTTTTTGCCAATCCGTACCATTGTGTGGCACACTGTGTGCACTTTGGCTGCTGGCTTTATCAAGGTCTTTGTGTGAATTGCCACTGCTGTGTTTCCACTCTGCTAAAGAGGTATTCATTGTGACCTCAGGGATATGTAAGCTTGAATATGGATGCTTTTGATTCCACAAGATTCAAGTGGATTGTAGTTTCACTTAAGTTGCTTTCCACTGGATCTTTTTTGCTTAGCGGTCTCTGTTAGTCTTAAACATAAACCAGGTAAAGATGTTCAGTGTGTCTGTTTAACAGGACTGCGTTATTATTGTTTGGGAAGTAGACTATTCCAAGTGCCCCCAAAGCCACTTGGGAAGTTCATAGATTTTATTTTTCCTTGTGGTTGTGCTTGTTTTCTCTGTATATCTTCTTTTTCCCACCCTAAAAACACGACCAATTTTGCTCCCTTGGACTCAAGCCACGGATGCCTGTGGCATCATCTGGATTCGAACTCTCACTTGGGAGACCTTCTCTGTATTCTCTTAAAGGAAAAATCCAGCATAGCAGTCTTTATAATCAACGTTTCGATTCTAGGTTTCCTTTTTTGGTTTAAAATTGTTTCATGAACAGATTGGTTTACTTTAATTTCCCATGTGCTGTGTTCAACTCCCCAATTATAGGGGTGGTAGTGGGAATACACATTTACCTGAAGAGAGTGATGCAGCGGTGTTTTAATGTTTTAGGTTTTCCGATTGTCTTAGCGCCGTACTGTACACTTGCTTGGGTTCATGCATTCATGCAATGTAGCTGCATTGCTTTCTGGAACTTTGAGTCCTGCACTTGCATAGAAGCTGTTGAACCCTGACTGGTATTTCTTAAGAAACGTAGTCATCGTAACTGCATTGTAGCTAGCAACGTCCCTCTGCGATGTCTACTGGCATGTCAGAGGAATAAGGAAAATACAACTTATTAGCACCAGATTCACTACATACACAAACATTTCAATATCAATGTATTTAATGGGTTTCAGGATGGTGTTTTCTTTAACAGTGATTACTTGAAGGCTTGAAGTTGTGTTGGCTTCCAAGGCACAAGAATCCATTGGGGGGATTAAGATGTCTGCTTGCATTACACTATGCACCTATGTTTTATCTCAAACGTCGCCCAGCCCGTCAAACTGTTTCGTTGAGTTTCTCTTACAGTGACGTGTAGAGACTCCCACTACTACATCACTCGGGAGGTTTATGAGAAGTTCATCCAAGCAGTGAGCTAATCATTCCTGTATTCTTAAGGGGGGAAAAACATACTGTTCCTTCTGTATCAGTCATATTAATTTTTTTTTCTTCTGATTCCAGCTGCACTGACGGTAACTCATTGACATTTAATAATTGTATGTATTATAACCATTGTTTTCTGTAGCTATTCAAACACAAGGCAAGTTCATACTTAATTGTCTTCCTTTCAAATGGAATATATGTTTTTTTCCCTTTAATTTGTGAAAATATTGCTTTATAACATATCAAACTTAAAGTTCAAATTTTCCTTACTCTGGCTTTATCGTCTTGGTGTTTGGCAGGCTGCTGATGTTGTTGTGGCTTTCTGACTTAAAGATGATGTGCTGGTGTGTGTTCATTTAATTCTTCAGTACTTCAGTGAGCCCTTCGTCTCTGGACTCCTAGCTATAAATGGGAGGGAAAGTCAGACTTTCAAAATATACCAGATGCTGAGTGTGCAGTTCCAATGGTTGCGCTATTTCCAAAGTAAATAATTGCATATGCTTTGCATTGGAACCAATAGCTTCAACATTGCCACCTATTCATGTTTTAAATCTTTTGGCTTCTCATAAGTCACATCATATATAATTGGATTTGGTTAGATCTGCCAAAAGTCACTGCATCGATGTAGTTCTATTATTGCGTCTGGCTTTTAGTTTTAGCGTATAAAGAAGGCTAGAATAAGGAGTGAAATGAAGTTGTACGCCTGTCTTCAGTTATCTCTCAGTACCCAAAGCTAACCATTAGGGAGTCCATTTAGTGTTTGTTTTACACTCCACACACCAGGCTTAGTATTTTATATACCTTTGCCATGACCTGAGTGCTTATAGGGGTCTTGAGGAATATATGGAACTACTATGGTATGCTTTTTTTGGTTTTCCCAAAGCCTAAAAATAGTGTTTAGGTTTGAACACTTTGTTGAGAATAAAAACTCAGGAACTTTGCCAGTTGACCCACCCACTAGCTCTTCCTGATCACACTACAGATACCAACTCGGCAGGGCGAAGGCTAGCGACTACTGCGCTTCCTCCGAGACATGAAAAGCCAGACGCTGCTTCTTAGATGAGCTCACATATGCCCACGATTTCCTAGTGTCCCTCAGATTGGCAGGAACACCATCCCTCCCACCCGGAGATCACGGTTAATTTTACCATCTTGGATTCCTAGCTATAGATGTCTACTTTATTTAGTATTTAATGGATTCCAATGGCAAAATTTTTTCGTTATGCCACTGAGGAGACATGATGTAAAAATTTTTTAAGTATGTTCACATATGTTTTTGGTGGCATAGTTCTGAAAAAGTAGAAACGTGTGTAAGTACGTACAGGAGAAACCATTGTGACCACTGTTTTTAAAGTTTCAATATGGCTGCCCTTTTACGGCAAGTTGATCATTATTAATCCCTAGTCCTCTCTAATAGCTTCGAACAGAATCTTTTCATTATCTTGCTCAGCAGAAGGCTAACTTAATCAGGGTGTATGTGAAAATGCCACTCTAGAATGTCACTTGCCAAGATGAGGTCCTCAAATCCTCATTTAATCAGACCAGATCACTGCAGGCTTTTCCCATAAGAGATAACGTGCTTCCAGTGTAGTATCGCTAATCACAGCAGTATATGCCTTCAGTTTGTATGAATTTAGTGTGACCCAAGTGTGTGTGAGATATTTCATGTCGCTGTTAGCATGAGGAACTCCTGCTCAAACTGTATTCCACACCTGACTATTTTAGGAAAGAATAATATAATCTTTAATCCATTTAAAGTGGAATAAATAATAATTTTTTTGGTCAGACCCCTAAAGTGAAATGAAGTGCTAGGAAATGAGGGAAATTAAACACCGCTAATTATACGTGGTGATGTGAAAAGAAATCGATGTAAAACACTGCAGAATGAGTCAGAAACCCTTCATTACCTATGAGCAGCTCCTTTTGAATTTTAAGGAGGCTAATTTAAAGTCTCACTCTTCCGTGTGTCCTGGTTCCTTTACCTCTGCATGGAACCTTCTCAGTATTTTTACTCCACTGTCCTCGGCAAGGTGTCTTGCTTTCCTCAGAGACGCAGCACACTGTAGGGCTATCGATTACCGAGCTCATCTCTTGTCTGAGTGGATTTGAGTTTCAGAGTTGAAGTGTGTGTCTGTATGCATGCATACGTGTGTGTGTGTTTGAGAATGTGAATGCTCTGACCTGGATCTGAATCAGGATTAGCTTTTGAGAGATCACGTGTATGATCACGTTCCCTCTGATGACATCATGTTAGAGATTTGTGTGTACATGCTCTGCTATGTTTGGCATGCTCCTACACACACACACATGCACGCGCACACACACACACACACACACGGGTGTCAGCAGCATACAGCAAGACAGAACAAAGTGCACGCAGACATGAGCTGTCCTGTTCATTCTGTTTTTTTTTCATTCATCCATGTTTCACTCTCTCCCCCCCCGCCTCTCTTGCACTCTGCCTGCCACCTCCTTCACTTCACACTCTTCAGGTCAGTGTGTTATGTGGCCTGGCTGAGTGCCAGAGGCTTCCAGTTAGGTAAGGCTCCAGAGATTTCCCCTGTATACTCCAGTGAGGAGGGAAAAATAAATGGTACTCGTCTCACCTGCTTTCAGGACAGTGGAGGGAGGAGACACTTCACCATCTCAGGGTGTTTTCATGCTTGCACTTTTTTTTTTAGGCCTGGAGCCACATGCACTGAAAGTTTGATATAGTATGGAAATTGTTCACCGGAGTATTTACACAAGAAATGTGGTATGCATGAAAATCCAGTCAGAGCAAATGTATACTTTTTACAAGATCTCCTGAGGTTAAATTAATGCAGGGGGAGATTTACTCATATGACCCTCCATCGATCATTTAATTCACCTGAGTTACTGCAATTCTATACATGGATTACAATATCAAGACTGTTAGCAAATAGTACTAACAGAATTGTGCTTTATAAAAGGAGTTGTGAGTCTATGGTAGCTGAAGATCTGCAATGGCTGAGCTGCATTACTGGAAGATTTTACACACCACACCTAAGAAGTGCTCTGTGTGCACTGGCTTTTGTCAGAGTCACTAAATGCGAATCAGCTGTGTCGTGAACGCACTTGGTTCAATTCAAAGCCGGTTTAAGTACAAAGAAAACGAGAGTTAGCAAAACCTTTGGGAAAATTTTGCTAGAAGATTGATAAATCACCTGGGCTTTTTAATACAGTATAAATAAATTGTATACTGTGTTAAAATTTGGCTACTACTATTTCTCATTTATTTCTCATTTGGAAAAGTCACTTGCTTGTGTAAAGCAATTTTCGTTAATCATTTATTTACAATATAATTATAATCCTGTACTAAAACTGTAAACCAAACCCTAAATAATAATAATAAAGCAGTAATCAAAATATAGACTAAAGCAGTATGAGGGTCTACACATTCTCTCACACCATACCATCACAAATTTGAAATTGCACAATTGACCTACAGTTCCGATTGACAAAATTATTCAGCGATGACGCCCTTCCCTGAGTCTCAAGTATTTAAACCACATGTGAAAACTCCCTTAGTTCTCTGTGAGCACAGTGACCGCACACAGAGGGGTCATCCCCACAAACGCTGTACTTTTAGAGTCCATTTATTTTTGTCGTTTTTCTGTGCAGTTTTGATATAGCTATAGCTATAGCTATATATATATATATATATATATAAAATATATATATTTCTTTCTTTTCCTTGAGTCAGCATACTTTTAAGGCCGTGGCACTGCCTGTTGATAGATGAGATGTTACTGTGTTTGTGGTTTCCTCTGGGTGTATAGAGTGTTAAGGAGTACATGCAAACTCATCATCAGCTTCCAGCTGTGTTACAGAGATGTTAACCGCCCATGTGACAATGAAGCAGACATATCAGAGAAGGCGTTAGTTGTTGATTAGGCAGGGCTGTGTGGTTTCCGTTTCTGCAGGGCAGCCTAACATATGGAGACTGCCTAAGACTCTAATCTCTACCTGAACAAGCTTCCTGTGTCCCTGTAAGAAACATGAAGCAGCAACTTGTGTCCGAAGTTAGGCGAGCCCTATCTACAGGCTATGTGTTACAATTTTTATTCCATCTATTTACACTAAAATAGATAAAACGAGCATCCAGGTTAAGCCTAAGGTAAGTGTAAAGTGCAAACTATAGAGTTTTTCCTTTATGTCTTTATTATGGAAAAGGACGAGTATTTTTACTAACCACATATTATTAGGAACTTCTATGTTTATAATAATACAGAATCTTTAGAAACTGATAGTTGATAGACACTGACATTGGTAGGCTCTTATAACTGACTTACTCAAAGTCCTGATCCATTTTAACCTCACTTTCTACTCTTCTGATTTTGATTTCGAGCCAATCAAAACATGCAGCACTCTGGACGGTGGCTCTGTTTGACCTTACATCCTTTCTCTATACCTTTACCCATTAATGTTTCATTTTTCTGATTTGGTTTGAGGAAAGACAGATTGGGTTCATCGTAGTGATGTGCTGTTTCACCAGTTTCCTAAATTGCACATAGTTATTCTGCTGCTTTTCCTCATTGGAAACAAAAGACATTCAGGAATAGGTTGTTGAAAATGAGGTTTACTGGCCAGCCCCACTGTTGTCCTCATTGTCTATGTTTCTATGAATGTACTCTCTTTGTTGTGTGCATTATCTTTTTTCTGACCACAACCTTCTATTGTGTCTTCCTGCACCTGGTTGTCACAAGACTGAGTTGACGTATGCTGTAAAAGAGGCGTGTGTTTGTGTGTTCGTGTGTGTGTATTGGCTGCTTCTCACATCTGGTCACCCCCTGCTTTATTTTTGAGACATTGAAGATTTAAAGTTGAGGCTGGGAGTTTGATGGCGCAAGTTCCTGTAGAAGGAAATCTGTGCTTTGTCAAGTGTGTAGGGTTTTGTCCCCCCCCCCCCAAAGTATGTTGGCTGTTTGAGTCCAATTGTAAAACCACACGCCTCATGTTGAAACCCAGTGTGGGACGATGTATTCCTCCTTTCACTGTCGTCTTCTATTTTTCCTAGAGAGCTTCGTACAGGAGGTTGGAAAAGGTCACTAAGGCTGGAGTTTGTACAAAACTATAGTTTCACTGAGTCAAATGTTTCGCTGCTGTGTTGAGAGATTCCCTCCCTGCCCTCAACTCCTCTTTTGCCCAAACAAGTCAGCTAGTATCTGTTTTAACGAGTTTTAAAACGGCATGGCTAGAGATCCTAAACTTTTCTCTGCAGGCTGTGATTTGTGCAGGAGGGTGTTTCTCTATCTGCATGTAGAGACATGCGTGTGGCTCCAAGCCGCTGAATTTATCTCTTGATTCACATACACACACACACACACACACACACACATTTAATCAAATCAGTCTAAATCAAGCCATACTGGAAACATGGTTTCTGGATGTCACTCAAACATCATGGTAAAGAGCTAATATCTGTGCCCTTTTGTGGCTCTCTCAATGTAATTCCCCCAGAGTTAAAGTCTAGTCATTCCCATGGTCATTAACCAAAGACAGAATCCCGGGATTCCAAAGCGGAAAACAGAAAGAATTTTGTAAATAAACCACAAATGTTGAATGCTCCTCTTAATAAGCCTCAGTGTTGCAGTTGCAGGTATTTACACTGCATGTCACATCAACTGAGGATCAACTAATCCCAGTGTTTTTTTCCCCAGAAGATACAGTATCTGCTAATGCTGCTATGGCTGAATATTCCTTCTTACCAAAGCAACATTAATAGCTTGTATTTTCGGCCCTGAGTTGATTGATCATATTGGCTGGGGAGCGGCATAATTTTGACCAACAGGATACAAGGGTGCAGTGATTTTTCCAAGCAAAAGACCTTAAATTAACTATGACCCCAATATCCACGATCACTGCATTGATCTTTTAGTTGGGCCACTGGTTAGGTGTGCTTTTGTGAATTCTCCATCATTTGATTGCTAATGAAATTTTGCTGCAGAATTTTATTCTTTTCTATTTTGTCTGGCCTTGCTGATTCCATGGCAGGTTATACACCCTAAATTATTGTTTTGTAAAAAATACAGATATTTGCTGTCAAAATCTAATTATGTGAATTGTCTTACCTAGGTAACAATCAAGTGTGTGTCTCCATTAAAAGAACACATTTTGCTGTGTTTAATCTAACTGGACAAAACAAAGAGAGAGAGAGGGACTGATGGAGGATATAGAAGGCAGACAGAAAGCATAACATTAAACCATTTTAATTTAGGCACGTAACAC
Organism: Hemibagrus wyckioides; assembly: GCF_019097595.1. Taxonomy (NCBI): domain Eukaryota; kingdom Metazoa; phylum Chordata; class Actinopteri; order Siluriformes; family Bagridae; genus Hemibagrus; species Hemibagrus wyckioides. Next base: position 12,666,977 of record NC_080728.1, on the reverse strand, counting down.
TAGATAGAAAAGGCAATTGTAATGTTTCATTTTGCCAGTAATACAACATGGCACTGCGCATGCTTCTTCAGCTGCTGCAGGCTGTTTATAACTGAGCAGTGCCTGAGCACTTAGTGAGCAGCAGCCTGCTCTCATCTTTATCAGGCGCTGAAAACACTGGAAAAAGTGTTGCTGATAAATCTGCACTTTAGTTTCATCAGCAGTTTTCACTCTTCCAGAAAACCAATGTGTTTGTCCTGCAACACTTACATTTAGGGTTTCCCCAAGGCTTACATCATCAACAAACAAATCAAGCCATTTTGTGTATATATTTCCATTATGTGTGATGGATAAGCTTCTCAAGGTACAATTGGTTGTGTTTGTGTTCATCAGGATAATGTGTTGCAGCCACCTAGAGGAACACGGCACGGTGCATTATTAACTCGATAAACGTGATTATAGCAGTCTCGCTCAGTGGTGATCAAATTTCTCCAGTTGCTCATTAATAAATACCGTGCATGTGCAGCGTGAGTTGTTTGCATATGAGCAGCATCCTCTTAATCAGGAGTATAAGCTCTTTAATACTGGGGAGTGAATTACTCTCTCAGTCTTTTCTGTTTTGCCGGTTCTTATTGTTCAAAGATGATCTAAACTCAGACACTCTCAGGACTAATACTGTTCCCCCACTGTTAAACACTTGGAAAAAATGTTTTGAGCATGTCGTCATTCAGACTTCCTCTCGCCAAAGGGTGGCCGACGCCCATGTTCTCATTCATGGAAGACCCTCAAGACAGTCCTATACTATAGCGCCATTTCTCTTTTTTGTTTTGCATGCATTAATAACTTGGAAAAAAATGAAATAAAAGTGAATAACTACATTCCAACAGCGCAGTTTCATCCTCTCCAGCACAAGAGCGAGCAGGCCTAAGAAAAACAAAATCGTAGCAGGTATTGTTCCTCTCCACTTCAGTGAATGTGTATTTTAGTACATAGGAGGATATTTATCAGACCACACTCAAGCAAGGCGGAGGAGCAGAGCTGTGAATTAAATCTCCATTGTACAAAAGTTTCTCAGTTCACTTCAGCCAACAATTGGCGAGAGGTGCTTAGGTTCTGTGTTGAATATTGGATTTGCGCCGCTTGTCTCATGGGCTTCTTTATTAGCATTTTTAATAGTGTGTGGGAGAACTACAACTGCGCTATTACTTTCACACCAGTATGCATAAGTGTTAGCAAATCACCTTTTGAAATAATCCAACACAAGGCATTGAAATGAACGTAAAGGTGGTCGACTGGGTGGAAGCATGCATCGACATGTATTCAGGGACACAAAAAAAAGACTTTAAGTGACTTTAGCTAAGTGAAAGTGAACCTAAACGGCGCCTGTCGAGTTGTATGATGCCGTATCATGTTGTGCCTACGCTAGCTGCTTTGACAGGAGCTCAGGAGTCCAGACCCCACGTGTTTTTTGGTGTGGGTGATGGAGTCAGGCCCTGGAATGTCTGCCGAGAGGAAAATGTAGCTGCCCACTGTCTGGGGAATTCACACGTTTGCTGTGACATAGGCTTGTCATACTGAGTCACCGCCCTTACCCATTTGCCTTTACCAGTGTCCCAGATGACACAGCGAGACAGTTTTGGCTAGTTGCGAATGTAGTCATTTTTCTGACATTGAGAAACTGCCTTGGTGTGTTTGTTTTGTTATTAATTTACCATATTGTCTGTATTGTGTATGTACTGACTGATAGGAACTTTATCACATAAATATCTTTATAACATAATAATGCCAGTGTGATCATGTAGCTTGTGAGCTTATCTTAATAATGTTACTCAAAAATTGACTTATGTGCTGCGGCTTGCATCCAGTTCTTATTTTTTAAATCGGCAAAAATATTAAGGAATGCTAACTCTTCTAGAATTTACTTTCCATGTGTGTTTCCTGGTGTAGTGTTTGCTAGTCTTGTCATTATTGGCCTGACTTGTATATTACTTGATACGGTATGCCTGTGCATTTTTCTTCATTTTCCTGACGCCAGACAACTCCTGTCTCTGTGGACATGACAAATGGTTATGGGGTTAGGGAGCATCATATCTCATTTGTGGCATGAGTCTGAGTTGCTGGGTAGAGTGAGTCTCTTTACGGCCACAAAAGGGGGGGGGGACACTGGACAGTTGTTGATAATGTAGGAGAAAATTTTGGATGCATTTTGGATGTAACTACTGCAAGTGAGTTATCATAGAGCATGTACATGGGAGACAAAGGAATTCTGATGTGTTGCAGATGCTAATGGTGGTAAAGCGTGCATTCTTAGTCGAGACATCCAGTGAGTTTGCCTAGCCCAAGGTGCATTGTGCAACATTTCTTTTAATAGGTAGACCATGAAGAGGAGCTAAGGCAGAGGCTGGCCGCCTGGAGAGCACTTGATCCTTAGTCAGTGAATAAGGCATAACTTCAAACCTCCTCCCTGTTGTGAGGTCACTTCGTTTACTTTCCAGCCTCCTCTCTTTCAAAACAGCTTACTGATCATCCTTCTCCAATCCTGTTGCTCTTCCCGTTGCCTAGTGACCATGATCGTCTTGCATATTTATTACCACCCCACCTGGCCTGAGGCAGTGATGGTTTAACAGCTGGCCCTCCCCATCCCTCATTAAAGAGGCGTTCTGAGACTCTGGCACTGTGAGTGAGAGGGTCAATAGCGCCGGAAAACACCAAGGGGGGTCTTTAAGGCCATGCGGGACTTGGCCTCTGTTGACTTCCTAGCAGCAGGGTGCGCTCTCATCTCCCTGTGCCTAAAGCCTCCATCCTGGTGAGCATCCGCTTGTCTAATTGCTGCCTGGGATCCTGCAAGGACTGCTGGAATAGTGGCTGCTGGATGGAAATGGAGGGGATGATAAAAGCATAATGGGCTCAGCTGTTGGCCAGTGTGAGAGTGGCGGGGCATTATCGATTAGGAATCAGGGCCTCCGATGGCGTTTCTCAGATTTGTTGTTGGCTAGAGTGGGCACAGAATGGTAAATGCTATATGGATTCCTCTTTATTTTAGCCAGAGATGCAGGCTAGTATACTCTACAGTGTATTGACACTATGTACTCTGTGTGTGTGTGTGTGTGTGTGTGTGTAAGGGAGAGCACACAAGAGCCTGTCATATAGAACTGTCTTGTTGGACGAGTCACTATCCATCTCAACCTGTTTTGTAACAAATGATTCACTGGAGGAATGAATGACCTCTTGACCTCACAGTACATATTGCTCCCCCCCATTGTATTTTTATGGTTTGTATGTAATGTAAACAATCCCGAAACATTCCTGTTTACTCCTAAAACAAGTGCAACATGGCTTAGAGTCCGCCGGTCCCTGCTGTGGCAGGACCATTAGTCGGCAGGTTCTAATTAGTTTATTCAGGTGTGCTGGAAAATTTGCTGGACACAGGATATTCCAAGACCCTGGTTGAGGACCTGTGCTTTGCACTATTGCCTTTCTGTATGTGAGCCCAAATCCGTTTATTATAGCTTTTTGTTTGTGTCTTTAAATGAATTTGGCTGATGAAGGGAATGCTCTAAGGTCTGAAATGTGAGAATGGGCCTCACCCACTTTTTTCCCCTCACACCAGCCTTCATTTCCCATCCTCCCTCTACAGCCTAATCCATCAATGACAGCTACTATCAGCTTCTTACAGCTTTAATTTAAGATGGGAGAACGAGGTCTCTGGTGTCATCTGACTTCCTGTGTCAATCCTTGCTTCAGCCTGCGTCTGTGCATTTTGTGCAGCAGAGATGATCTGTTTCTCACCCAGGTTCTTTTAATAGATATTGGGAAATCATGTGGTTGCAGTACTTTTTTTTTTTTGCAATATACAATACAATTGCAATAACTGACATTTCTGCCTGTCTTATGTTGCACAGGAATGGACGAATTATAAATGAAGCAGCTAGCCCACTTTGGAAGTGAGGTCGAAGTGCAGCCCAGTCCCATGATATGCTTGCCCAGAGGCCTAATTAACTACGACAGGCTAATTATGTACATTAATACACACTACGGAAAATAAGCGAGTACTTGAATCACTGGGAGGGGCAACGTCATGTAGCCATGGTATTTATCCTCTTCTGATAAAGTCTCTAGTGATATGGCATATCTTGGTTGCACCCTTGACAAAAAGGCAGAAAGTCTGTTGCTAGCACTAAGTCGAAGTGCTGTGGCATTTCGTGCGTCAAGACACGTTGTGAGTTCGGGAACTTTTACATTTTCCCTTGAGATACTTGCATGCAAGGTAATTAGCATCATTAGAATTATGGAATTGCTTTTGTGGTGTAATTTACTATATTTTACTCAGGTTTCCATATCCCTCAGTATTCCTAAATCTGGAAATATTGTAGCATGCACAGAAGCTAATTAATATTCCTAGTCATTAAAATTCCATGCACAGCCCGGAGAAATATCTGGAATCTATTGTAGTATTATGATAGGTTTTTTTAAGGAAGTCAGTAAGGAGTTTTTACGATGTCAGCTTGATGAGGGAGTGAATTTAAAAAGTGCCAGTGGCCGCTGTATCAACAGTGTTCTGAACCTGCTTGTCCACCATGCACATGAATGCACCCTGAATGCCTAGACTGCTTGACCCAGACGCCCGGGCAAGAGATTTGTCCACATTGGTTGGATAACTAAGTCTGAGTCTTGTGACCCAAGCATGACTGTAATTCGTTTCTATGACAGGATGAGTCATGTCAAAGTGATATTAAACCACCTAGGTGATTTTTCTCTCTCCGTAACTAAGTATCATAAAGGAGAGGGCAAAGACACAGGCAATCAGTTTAAGGCACAGAGAAATGTCAGGGCCAGAAAAGGTTACAGACTTACCTACCTGTGTCTAAGCCCGCCGAATTTGCATTCTCTCTCTCTCTCGCTCTGGCTTTCTGTCTGATGCATGCATGCGGTCATACAGCCGAGCTGCAGTCTAATTTTAATTCTCTGTGTCTCTATCAATGATGCCGGTAATGTCTCATGCCAGTCCTTTTCACATGCCCAGGCTGCTTCAGCACCAATACGTGCCTCTTCCTCAGAGCTCAGCTGACTACTGGCACGGTCAGCTGAGCAGCTTGTTCAGTGCTTGCTGTGTGATCGCTTCATCTGGGGCTGTTGCTTTGTTTTTCTGATTTCAGGCTGTCACATTTAGCTGTCAGTTACCTGAGCTCTGTTCTGTTCAGCTTGGCATTATCAAGTGGGTAAGATTAGTCATACTGTGTCCTTCAGCCATTACGATAAATCAGTTTATGCTCTTGGTGGAAAAAAAAATGCATTTTTTCTTAGACTCATATAAGTGTGAGAGAATTGTGTGTGTGCAGAACAAATTTTCAGGTATAAAACCGGCTGAAATGTTCTCATCTGTTTAGTAGGTCATAAACATGAATGCAGCACAGCTGTTTGATATACCGTTTTTGATGCCTTGGGGCCTTATCAAAGTCAGGGAGTGTTGGTGTAAGATTTACAGTTAAGTTTTTGCTATAGCCTGAAAATTTGCGTAGGCGGAACAGTTGTCTTTGTATAAACTTAACAATTTTAAAAGTTCAGCCTACCCAAAGAATTTGTAAAATTGTTACTATATAAATATATAAATTAACCCAGTTTTTACCTCTGTTTTTTGGACATTATTCACTATTTTGAATTTTAGATTGACAATTATGTTGAATTTATTTATCATTTTATTGCCACCCTCTCATTTAAACAAGCCGTCAGTAGTCTCTAGCCTTTGAGTTAATTAGTGCTTACAGATACTAAATATACGGTATATTGCCAAAAGTTTTGGGACACCCCTCCAAATCATTGAATTCAGGGGTTGGGGTAGTTACAGTGAAAAGAACTCTTCAGCATACCAAGATATTTTGGAAAATTTCATGCTCCCAACTTTGTGGGAACAGTTTGTGGATGTCCCCTTCCTGTTCCAACATGACTGCACACCAGTGCACAAAGCAAGGTCCATAAAGACATGGATGAGTGAGTTTGGTGTGGAGGAACTCCAGAGTCCTGACCTCACCTTTGGGATGAATTAGTGGAGGCTGCGAGCCAGGTCTTTATGTCCAACATCAGTGTCTGACCTCACAAATACGCTTCTAGAAGAATGGTCAAAAATACCCCAAAACACATCCCTAAACTTTGTGAAAAGCCTTCCCAGAAGCGTTGAAGCTGTTATAGCTGCAAAAGGAGGGCCAACTCCATATTACATTCATGTGCATGTAAAGACAGACGTCCCAAAACCTTTGGCAATATAGTGTGTGTTACATCACTGCATCTTTGGCTGTTTGCACAATTTAAGTCATTCCCTTATAAGCACATCTGCTATGTGTATAAATGCAAAATATTCTGAAGTTGTGCCCCTTGAGGTGCCATATTCTTTGGTTTGGATATTATATAGGGGGCATGTAAAAACGTTGGGTTTCTGCTTACTCAGACTAAATGCGAATTAAATGAATTTGGAAGAAGCCAGTATAAATCTTGCTAGCTGCTTCTGCTCAAGGTTACTTACACTTCATCTAGGTAAACTTTGACCCATGAATTCAATAGAAAACTGTGGCCTCTTTGGTCATTAAAAATGGAGGTGCTGCTTATTATTAAGTAGAAGTCACACCAGATGTTTGCTTCGCTGTTTTAATAATGATGTCTGCACATCTAAGAAAAACCCAGCCATCTAATCCACAGGTAAATGGCAAGTTTTTCTTTTTGTTTCTCTCTGCCTACTGCTATTTTCCTGTCAGCTGTGTTGTGAGCTCTCTCATCAGGATGCCTTAATATTGCATTTCATTATTAGAAATAATGATCTTTAACATAGGGGGCACAGTGATATGATGTGTATCCCACTGTTCCCATACCCCGGATTCATTCCTGAGCTCGAAGTATCTGTCTCTCTGGAGTTTTGTATGTTGTCCCTCTGCTTGTATCAGTAGGACAGGGTTTTCTTCCACCTACCCAAAAGCAAGCCCGTTTCTCTGATCTATCTTGCACCTCGGTGTGAATGTGTGTGAGTATATGTGTGTCATTCTGGTATTCCATTCAGGCTGGATTCCTGTCTCGCTCACACTTCTTTCAGGACAGTCTCTCGATCTGTCTCGTTCCTGAGTGAGATAAAGTGGTTACAGGACCTGATGAGCATGAATGCTGTTTAACACATGGAACACTGGCACTGTATGACTATGTAGGTCATAATATTGTGAGTTTTCCACCTTTAAAAGATAACAAGGTTTATTCATTTTAAGCAGCTTGTGGTTAAGTTTTTAACATTTATGCATAAAGTCATCATGGCCATAGCTGAGCTTGTATTTTCCATTATATTGTGAGACCTGCAGTGACGTGTTCACTGTTTGGCGTGAAGCACTGTGTATGACATGAATCACTCATATACAGTAAGTGCAACTACTTGTAGAGACTGTAATGATGACTGAGCTTTCCTGCTTTGTGAAATACACACCTGAGACACTTGGGTTTCCTGTGTCTATTGATGTAAATCCTTTTCACTGAAGAAATGCTTTGGGAAATATTAATACAAGTTTTGAAGCTGGACTTATTGAGCTTCTGCTGGACTTATTGACCATCTGATCATGTGAGCGTTTGTGTGTGTTTGTGAGAGAGAGAGGAGAAAAAGCAAGATGGTGCTCAGTGATTTTTTCTATAGCACAAAGCTTAAATCATCTCAAGATTTCCAACATTATCTTTTTATTCCATTGCTCCCTCAGAAATGCGATGGAAAGATAAAAATGAGAGATTATCGCCTGAACTCAAGTCATTTACTCTGTAATCAGCAGAGAAAATCATGGTATCTAGAGACAAAACTATTCATGGGTTGAAATATGAAGGGTATAACATGTAACGCTCAATATGATACTGCAGGAAGTCTGGCAATAATATCGCCGGAACAAAACAGCCAGGTTTGTCATTCTCATTGATGCAACAAGCGTTGAATTTTAACTAATGCTACAAAAGATCTCATCAGATTTTGTATTCTTTAGATTGTGTCTGCGCCTAAAGCAGAAGACCAGCTTCATGGCGACAAGATGTGTAAGGAAGTGCGAGAGAAAACTGAGCAGCCAATAAATTTAACACAAGCTATTATGTGTAACGTGATAGCTAATGCATTATCTAATAAATAGGCTCATAAATCAATACACAGAATAGCTAAACTAGCGAGATCTCCAGTTAGTAAACCTAGCCCCAGAGCAAATACTGAATGATTATCTTTTGGCCACATAGTGTAGTGTTTATAACTCTTACTGCTATACTCCATTCAGTTTGTATGACATGTAGTTCAGAAGCCATTTTGGATTCTGTCTACCCTCTATACTGACAAGAATGTTGCTATAGAAACAGCCAGAAGATTGGTGTCCTCAACCCCTTGTTATTTTAATGTGTGTGCGTAGTACCTGGAACCGTATCCGGAAAGAATAAAGAAACCATTTACACCGTTTTTGTCTGATTTTAACAACAACGAGAGTGATAATCAAGCCACAGGTGATGGTGACAAGGAAAAGACCAGATTAGGAGGAAAACTGTTCTCAGGTGGGACGCCATTGTCTTTAGGGTGACGCCACAAGATGCGATTATAAATCCTGAAAGTATACAGATGTAAAGAGGAACGGAAAATAATGTGTGTTGTGTTGATTTTAAATTAGTTTTTCCCTGGGTTTCCCCCTTTCTGATAGACTGCAACATGGTGTCAAGACTGCTAACAGACTAGTGTGTAAGGACTTTGTATCGATCCCCTCTTTATTTGACCTTTACAGAGATGGAGTTATTAGCAGGGCTAAACAGGTCCTAGTGCCCCGCTTTTACGATGTTTGCAAACCTTCATTTCATATAGAAATGTCAAAGTGTTCCCTAAACTTATCTGATTGATTTGAGTGTAGTGTATCCTTTTCTCTGACTCTTGCCCCTGGATCGTGTTTGTCCCTTGTCCGGGTGGTCAGTGATTACAAGTGTGACTGCTCTTACTCTGGCTGTCTTGTGAGTCCTGAGGTCACCAAGATGCAGTTCCTTTCTGAGTATAGGGCTTGTGCAAAGTGCAATGATTAATCAGGAAGTGACTAATGCCTGTCAGAAATCATTGGTATCTTTTGAACAAGCGTTTGAGGTTGTTTTTTTTTTTTCATGGTATTAAGCCGACATTTTGTGTAACATGTTGAGCACTGAGATGCTGATCAGTGAAAAGGTCATGTGATGGTCGGCCATTGTTGACCTTCTTGTGACTCAAAGGTTGCTGGTCCCACTAACCATTACAGTGCTGTCTCCTCCTGCACCGGGGAGTGGTCTTGACAAGTAGATGGTGATTGAAACCAAACCCTTCCTCACAACTTAAGCTAGTGTTTGCTTAAGCATGTGCCCAGCTCCACCCCTTACATACTTCATACTTCTAAATAAACAAACTTTTTTACTTCATGCACAAAACCACATGACCCACTGTTGTTATGTAGCTTTAGATCCAGTTCCCATAACCTGGGGCTGACCCATATGCATTGATCTAAGAGCTGATAAGCAGAGCTGTTGAAGTGAAGCTGAAAGGTCCAGCAAGATCTCCTCGTAGATAAGAATATTTGGGGTAGTTACTTGGTAAAAGCTCCTGCCAGTGGCGTCTTTGCTGCTTGGCTTGCACAGTGTAAATTGTGCTCATGAATTTTTCAGTGACTAGAGCGCACATTCGAGTGTGGTGATGCCTTTTCAAATGGAATGAAAACACTCAGAGCCATCAGAATCGTCTGTTTCAGTCTTGAGTCCTGCAGTCATGAGTGGTGTGAAAAGTCCTACTCTAAGGACAGCCAACACCCTAATGTCTCATTTCGGAAGAACAGTCTGATTAAGGCCTTCTGAAGGAGTATTTCAAGTGCTGGCAGGCCCAAAATGCAGATCTAGCCTCATCAGTACTCTGTGATTGTGTTATAAGCTGCACACACTTGTTTCTTGCTGGTGTACAGTGTGCATGTTTCTGACTAGATCATTCAACGATGAGTTATATTTTCTGCAGAGCCTGATATGCTTTTATACATCACAAGAAATTTGGTGGTTTTATACCTCTTCCTGTCATGATCCAACTTCGTCATGCGTAAGGCACAAGTAACTGAACGTGAGAACGCTGAGAAAAATTCTCACTGCATTTTCATTACATTGCCGAAATTATCTGTAAGCTGGCTGTGCAGCAAGACCCTCAATCCTTTGTGGGAGGAATATGACCATTAATAAACAAACTCCTATTATTAGAGGTATTTGAGAGAGCTTGACTGCTGATTTAAAAAAGGTTCTACCACGCATTAACTCTGACACTTTTATAGTAAAATTTTATTAAGCTGATTTCATGTTCTGCATTTATCTCATAGTCTCCTGCCTGTGACAACAGTGGATAATATAGATTCACTGAAAATTTTATTAAGAACAGTAGGCTTTATACTGTGTAAGGATTTGCTCTTAAAAACTGCCTCGGTTCTTCATGGCATGGAGTGTATAAGATGTTGGAAACATTCCTTTGTAATCCTGGTTCATGTTGATGTGATTACATCATACAGTTTCCAAGACCGGTCTACTGGATTCAGATCTGGTGACTGGTTAGGCCACTGAAGAACGTTAAAATCAGTGTGAGATGACTGACTTCGTGACACGGTGCTTTATCATGCTGGAGGTAGCCATTAGAAGATGGGTACATCGTGTAAATGAAGGGATGCACATGGGCAACAGCAATACTCAAATAGGCTGTGGCATGCAAGTGATTGGTTGGTATTAACTGGTTCAAAATGTGACAAGAAACATTCCCCACACCATCACACCACCTCCACCTGAGAGTGTGTGTGTGAGAGAGACTTCACCACAGCACATAGACTATTGGTCACATTGTCACAATTATAGCCTCTAGCTTGTTACAGGAACATTTTCAGCATTTTTATGGTGTATATCACAACAGAGATTTTATTCTAGTTCTCATTCTCTTTAACTCGTTTCCCCTGAACAAACACATTTCTCTCCCTCTCCCGTGTCTCATTCGCTGCCTTTCTCATGCCAATGTAAATGGAAAGCAGAGCATTAGATGACAGCAGAAGATTTGTTCCTTGTTTGGGGATGATTTAAGCCCTGCTTAAAGGGGCTGGACACAGATAGAGGGGGACTTGCTCAAATTTAATGCAATAGTAATAATGCCATTTGAGTGCTGTATGCGTCCCTTTAATTGCCCATCTCTGAGTGTACTGTGTCAGGCAGTCTGGCACCAGACACCACACTGATGCCCACTAAAGGCCACTCATATCTGACGCAGGCCTCCTCTCCTCTGATCCTCCTCTTACCCTCATGCACAATCAGCTCAGACAAGCGACAGGGGCTGTGTCGTATTAGTCGTATTTGTTGCATTTATTCATGATGCCGAGTGCATCCTCAGCACTACCACAGCTGTTTGCTAAATAGAGAATAAGATAAAGGAAGTAAGAAATAAGACAACAGCTGAGCACCAGATAGTCATGCATGTGGTCTACTGTGTTTGTAAGCTAGCTCTACCACACCCATAACAGAGGTGTTTGTACTCCCCATGCGATGTGTTTAAGATTAGTAAAGATGCTGCCTTCTTTTCAGTAACCCCTGAAGCCTTAACTTGAATTTCTGCAAGATGTGTGACCTGTATTGCTGGTGCAGCTCAAGGGGCAGGCCATGGTTTTTGCTAGTGAGTGCTTGTAGTGAAAGTCAAGAACTCACTCAGTGTTAGCGGAAACTTCACACATCAGCTGTAGTTCAGAGCAGATAGGTTAACACGTTGGAAAAAAACAGAAGCAGACCTCACCTATTTGATAGCTGATAGATTGCATCTTTTTCGTACTTCAAACCCACTTTATATCATCACATATACATGATGCTTCTAACCGCAGCTTTGATGGTAGCATTCTGAAGCAGAAACTTAACAAAGGCTTTAAATATATATTACTGCATTGAATATTTTCACTCGTGAAACCGTTTACACCTTTTCATTTCAAGATTGTATACTGGTATGTTTTGACCACACTCATTTTCACTTTTGTTAAAATCTCTCCGGTGCTGCAGACTGAAATCCGTTGTATGCCTTATCTTAATCAAATCACAAAACTTGACCACCTTCTTTTGTGGTGTTCTCCATTAACAGTTTTATGCAAAAGACCAGTGCTGCAACAAAAGTTGCTTTGGTTAACGTGTGCACGTCACTGTAAATTATATTTTCTACACACATTCTTATTAATAAGCCACATATAAGCTGATTAAGTGATAGTAAATTAGTTTATATCAATATTATAGTATTAAAATATCCATGCTCCTCAGCACCAGTTATGGCGTCATGAATTAGGAGGGGTTTTGTTTGCCATGATCGCTTTAACAACATCATCTGGCTAAAATGTGTCTTTGACCCTCTGGTTGTTTTGGGTATTTTCAGTATTGGGATTAAATTCTCCATATTCAATTTTAAAAGCATATTTAAACCCATTTGCTCCTAGTCTATTAAGTCTCTCCAAGCTACATTTGCCAGCCAAAATCCTGCTCAGCATGTTGTATTATAACACACACACACACTCACAGAGCCCATGACTGCTGACATTGGCAATTTTATACCAAATTTAAAAAAAGATGGCATGCAAAATCGCACACATTTTTGCATCTTACAATTGGAAATGAAAAACGTTCCAGCATTTTTGTGGTGAAGTCGACTTTGCATAGTATTTGTGTTACAGCAGATGGGTTTTATTTTAAGTGGAAATGCATGTGATTTTCAGTTTTCATTCCAGAGCATAAGACCAGGTGTACACATGATGGGGAATAACTGCATTTTAATTAATAAATAAAAAATATGGGTATGATTCTGATACTAAATAGTAAAGATAATAACATCTCTGTTTGTTCTTTTTAAGTGATTGACGGACACACTGCATGATGCGTGAATACAAGTTAGTAGTCCTCGGCTCTGGAGGTGTCGGCAAGTCTGCACTGGTAAGTGCTTTTTTTCTTTTTTCTTTTTCCTAGACATATCCTGCACTGAAAAATAAGGAATATGTGGTCAGAAAATATTATATACTCTACCGCTCAAATGTTTGGGATCACTTGCATATTTCAGCTACGGAGGAAGACACCATCAGCCAATCCATCTTGTAGAAGATGCTCCAGGAAGTATGGGGTGAAATCTCATTAGATTTTCTGGAAAAATTGACCGCTAGAATGCCCAGGCTGTAATTGCTGCAAAAGGTGTTTTTTTTTTGTTGTTGTTGTTTTTTTTTTTTTGATGAAGGAAACGTTTGTTTGGTAGTTTATATCACAAACCTAGGTTTTATGTCGAATTTGAAACAAATTTCTAATTACTAGATGAAATGATGGAGCGTTCAATTCACATAGTGTTAACATAACATAAACCAGTTATATTGGGAAATGTCATGAGGATGTTGGCACAGATGGGAATTGTAACTATAGTATTACATTTTAAACATGCATGGTAGAATAGCGCAGTGGGATTGTGTTGCAAAACACCAGCGCTGCGGGTTTGATTCTCAGTTCACGTGTGTGAGCTCGGTGTCCATCTTTGAAACTATACGCTCAATACATGTTGGATATATGAAAACTAATTGTGATGCTGTTAATCCATTCAGCCACATGGAACTGATTTAAATGAAGACTTAAATTCAATGAACTTTGCATGATGTACAAAAAGCAGACATGTTTTTAATGCATAAGCACAGATGTCTGTCTGATCTAATTAGTCCTGTCCACCGTTGTATTTTACCAGCAAATAAATTTTCCAATTTGTTGCGTGTTAATTGCTATGCATCAACATCCATCCAACGGAAGTTGATGTGACTGCAATCATCTGGATACTTACTGGCTAGATCAGCACATTTAATTCAGTGCCATGGTGCAGTTCTTTGTCTTTCACACAAAATCCCGATTAAGAAATGTGTCGTGTGAAGTGCAGAGGAATTTGACCGTCACACAGGAATGGGCGTGTCCCCGGAGGAAACGGGTCTTCAGCCGGGTCAATAGTAGGTTGTGAGAACAGAGCTGGCTGCTGTCTAGGCTCACCACGCTGAGTCAGAGGAGTAGCAGAATGACTCTGCAAATGCCTTACTGTACACTTCTTTATGAGTTATAGTAACGGCACAGCAGGCAGATAGTATGCCATCCTTCACTGAAATGCCAGTGTCTTCTCTGAGTCATTTCGACGAAGCGCAACTAAAGAGTAAAAACAGCAACTTTAAACCTGAAGTAGTAATATACGTCTCAAGAGCTTTTCATCTAAATTGCATGAATTAAGCAGCAAGTCTTCTGCCTTTCAAAGAAAAGAGAGCAGCTTGACATCAATTAAAGGCAGTTATAGCTGAACAAAAATAAGTGGTGTCCCGATGAGCATTATATTATAGAGGAGTCGGATTTGCCATCCTTAAAGCACCTCTGAAATCAAAAATCGGTGTTTCAGAGCGTTTTGTTCATTTGTCATTACTCAGTGTTACAGACAATATATCTAGGGGAGAAAACTTTTTCAGAGATGTTCTGGTTTTATAGTTCCTTCTGTTCCTTTCCTTCCAGGAAAACATTATTCCCTTTTCTATCCATCCCTTTGTTGCAAAGAAGTTGGAATTTTTTTTGTTTGTTTGTTTTGTTTTTTTCCAACTTGGATTGAGAACGCAATTCCATCTTTATACACCATCAGAGCTACTCCATGGAAATGTATCACATGCCTCATGGTGATGACCCTGCTACTGATCTACAGCAACATCTAAAATCACAAGGCATCTCGATACTTGGGATACTCTTTGTTAGGTGTACAGGTGTGGGTGAAGGCAGCTGTCAGTTAAAAAAAAGCCTTCTTTTGACTCTTCTTCCTATTTAAGCTAGTTTACTAAAACTACCATTAAGTTTATTTAGATCAGATGGCAGTGTATCAGACCTGGAACACTGGTTGTTGTGTAAATCAGTCAAGCACAGCACCACGCATTCACTCTGACTTCCTGTTTCAAAAGGAAATGCCAACATACAGAAACAAACCGTGGCTCTCAAGCCAGTTCATGGGGACTTTATCCTCTCTGAACACTACCCAATTTATTTCTGACAAGCTGATTTTAAATAGAAGATTCCTGGAAAACTGCCACAGTGACTCATCCCAGTCACCTCCACCGAGAAGCGTGCCTACGTGCGGGTGTGTGTGTGTGTGTGTGAGTCTGTGTCTGTCTGTGCAGGGCGTGTTAATGACCCTGCCTTTCTCTCTCCAGTGATGGCAGAGTTCTCTCTGTGCACAGTACACAGACTTTTATTGTCCATTAGCTCTATTTGGAGCTCTGTGCAGCTCTGCGTGAAAAGCTTTCCATGAGTAAATGCACTCGCATTAATCCCTTTTCTGCTTCATGCTCAGTGGCTGAAGGCCATCTATAAAATTGGATCATTACGTGGTCAGGTTAACCTCATGTCCTGTAACAGTGTAATAGTGCACTCTGCGTGTATAGCTCAACACTCTTCATGCTGATTGTGTAAATGGAACAGCAGCATGTGGGCCTCAGTTAGAAGTTAGCTGGTCAGGTGCTGTTTTGTGCAGTGTGGACACGACTAGGACACGTCCACCATGAACCCAACTTGCTAGGCCAAGTCCTGTGTGTGTGTGTTTGGGTTGGGGCAATTATGAAACTTCCAGTCCACTTTTCCAGTTCATGTTAGATGTTTGAGGGCACGTTGCCGTTTCTGCGCTGCGTCTGTGGCTCAGTTTCAGTGGCTACGGCTGTAAATTAGATCAGGGCTAATAGAGCCATAAGGGCTCTAAACTGCAGAAGATTAAATTGATTTGTCTTAATTGGCACATAGGCGTTTGTAGATTAAAATGCTGATTTCCTCTTCTCTGGTCTGTATCGTGTGTGTTTTCACAAATAAAAACAACTCCTGCAACTAGCCTGAATCATTTGTAGGCGGCTTATTCGAAGGTTGTGCTACTTGAACCACTGAGCATGATTGTGGAGGGTTTGAGAGAGAGGGGTGTGTGTGTGTAAAACTCAGCTCTAATCTATTTAAATGTTTCCAATTCATTGAGCTGTGAGGATGGGTACAGCACTTTTTAAATGTGTCACCTGAATTCAATTCCAAAAAACCACACTGTGTGGTCCGAGACGAACAGGATTCCTCCTTCAGTGTGCAAAAGATTTAATCAGAACAGAGCAATGTCCGTCACCAACGTGCACACTAACACACACAGCTTTCTTACCCAAGCTCTGTCCCCTGGTGTACAATGCTCTCTCTCTCTCTCTCTCTCTCTCTCTTTCTTTTTCTCTGTCTGTCTTGCTCTTGCTTTCACGCTCTCTCTCTCTCTCTCTCTCTCTCTTTCTCTCTCTTTCTCTCTGGCCATATATGGCACACTCTGACAGCTTGTCAGTGTATGTTTACTTAACAGTTGTTGACCTTGGCTAAGTAGGTGGTGAGAGACTAGGATGCTTGCTTGTGTGTGCGTGTATGCGTATATGTGTGTAGCAGGTTGTGTACAAGTCACACACACATGCAGAACATGGTTTTTCTCTGTTGACCCCCTTTCACGCATCAATCAGCTAGATCCTGCTGCATCAGCACATATCACCTCCATGTAGTGACCCACTGTTATCGACCCGATTCTTTCTCTCACACACACACACACACACACACACACACACACACACACACACACACTGTGGCTCAGGCTCTTGTCCAGCCTTGTAAGAGGTTTTGCATTCAGACCTACTGCATGATTTAACACCTGTTAGAAGCAATCCCCCCCCCATTACCATGTGAACACTGATCATATGCTAATCAGATATCGAGGACGGATGATTTCCTGTGCTTAGAACCTGGGATTGTGCTGGAAGTTGTGTTCATTAGGATTTCATTAGATACTTGCATGTCACTCATTTCTACTGGTTATGTACAGAATAAAACAATGATCCGACTTTTCCACAGTGTGATATCTGAAGTGCCTGAGGGTTCCCCTCTGACAGAGTACATTTGTATTATATATAATTTTGCCTAATCTTTGGATTAGTTATTTTGATTTTTTTTATCTAACATTTAAGGATACTGTCACCCCGAAAAGCATTAAATATGATTGTTTTATTTATTTCTGTGAGAAGCTAGCAGGTGTCTCTCACACTCGGGCGGTTAACAGGAAAGAGAGCCGAGTTACAGCAGAGGACTCGGCTTGGTCAGTTAGCGGATGTTGTTGATGGCAGCATTTTGGGAGCAGATCTATATGGGCACTGTGTATAGACAAGGAGGAATTAAGGACTGAAGCTCTTATACAATGTTGAATGGCATTGTGGTTAACATGGGAAACCATTAACCTAAGTGAAAATAGATTGCTTTGTCAACAAAAATACTTAGCTCAGAATTGCATTTTAATTATAAAGATTAACATGCAAGTTGCTCAGGGGGATTTTCCTTTTAAAATTTCTTACACTAGCAATTGCATATTTTAATCTCTCTCTCTCTCTCTCTCTCTCTTTCTGGCTGTCTGTTTTGGCCTCCCACTAATAATCAGCATCTTAATTACTGTTCTATTGTGCAGTGCTCTAAATGTGAGTGGGGGAAGCTACTTATCAATGCTCTACAGTCATTAATAAAGCACTGTTGAGGTCTTTGGGGGCTATTGCGTGTTTGAGGGAGCGATCAGAGGTCTCCAACACTGTCTCGACTCCCTCAGTCTAGAAGTTTCTATGGAAACGTTGAAGTGCTCAATCCTGTGAGGGTCGCATGTCGCTGTCTGACGATTATCAACAAGTAAATTCGCCAACAATTTTTATCTACCTACATTCTCCATTAAACAATATAAATTAAATGAGTGTTTTTGTATGCAATGCAAGTGATGCAGTTAACATCAATAATATGCACTAATATGGAATTTTTCTCCTCATTTCTTCCACTCTTTGGTGGATCTTTTTCTCATCAGAGCACAAGTTATAGCTTTGAAATGTCATTATCCAAATCTAAGTGCTTATCCCCCCGCTGTGTTATCAACTGTCCTCGGCCTCGATATACACAAGCATCCACTTAAAGTCAGCGCTAATGCTATTACAGTCTCATCGCTGATTTGTGAGAGTGGGTTCGTGCTGCTTCCCCCCTCCAGATGTTTTGTCTGAATGTTTTACAGCAACGACAAAACAATTACACATTGTTTTTTTCCCCCTTAGTATTCAGATTGATCCAAGTATTATGTTCAGACATATTGGTCTAAATGATGGTGTTTACAAAAAAAAAAGAAAAGAAAAAAGATTGATTAAAAATCAGGCTGAAATTGCCAAATTTTGCCCTTAAAATAAGTGTATTTTCTAAGAAACAGTTGCACAGGGATGAATTAGTCAGCAACACCTTTCTTAAACCATGTCTATTATCTGTCCTTACTTCATCCCGTTCCGACAGGTACAGGAACATATCTCTGCTGTTTTATAAAGCAGCTACACTGACCAGGCATAACATTATGACTACCTACCTAATATTGTGTTGGTCCCCCTTTTGCTGCCAAAACAGCCCTGACCCGTCATGCACTGTGTATTCTAACACCTTTCTATCAGAACCAGCATAAACTTCTTCAGCAATCTGAGCAACAGTAGCTCGTCTGTTGGATCGGATCACACGGGCCAGCCTTCGCTCCCCACGTGCATCACTGAGCCTTGGCCTTCCATGAATCTGTCGCCGGTTCACCACTATTCCTTCCTTGGACCACTTTTGATAGATACTGACCACTGCAGACCAGGAACACCCCACAAGAGCTGCAGTTTTGGAGATGTTCTTATCCCGTCGTCTAGCCATCACAATTTGGTCCTTGTCAAACTCGCTCAAATCCTTACGCTTGTCCATTTTTCCTCTTTCTAACACATCAACTTTGAGGACAAAATGTTCACTTGCTGCCTAATATATCCCACCCACTAACAGGTGCCAGGATGAGGAGATAATCAGTGTTATTCACTTCACCTGGCACTGCTCATAATGTTATGCCTGATCGGTGTATTTCATTCTTAGTAGCAAAATTTAAAGCAGTGTTTAAAATGGACAGTTGAATTTGTCCGTACTGTTAATCATTCAGATCGTTCTGCATATCTACGTACAGTCTTAAATGTTTAAAAATGTCAGTCATCGCCGATGATCTCTTTCCAATTGTCAGAGGACGTTTACAGTTCACTCAGACTTATGCTGCCTGTTGAGTTATTAGATGTCTGTTTGGAGCATCCCAAACATTGATCGAAGGAAGTGTTTTTTTTCACCCCCTCAGGATTATACTGAAAGAGCTACCGTGTAATGCTGAAACCTGAACAAATAGTTGCAGCATCTGCCCTAAAAGTTGCATTCCTAGTTTACATAGCTAATGAAATGTTATAAATTAAGTGGGACTAGTGGGAAAACCTGTGCTTCAATGTCTCTTTTCACATGTACAGCTCAATTCTAATACATAAACAGTGTTGTTTGGAATTAATTAAATATTAAATGCTGTAAATGAATTTCAGTTTGAATAATCTCTCTCTCTCTCTCTCTCTCTCTCTCTCTCTCTGTTTGTCTCTTTTTTTTTTTCTTCTGTTTTTTAGACTGTTCAGTTTGTTCAGGGGATCTTTGTGGAGAAATATGACCCCACAATAGAAGACTCGTATAGAAAGGTGAGTAAACATCTTTGTGGTATTTGATTAGTAATGTAATGCTGCTCTCGATTATAAAGGAACAGCATGACTGTCATTTTTTTTGATTGAAGTGAATTCATACACTTTTAATTCTCATACTCTGCAGTGTTCCCCCTGCACTATATGTGGTCACTTTTCTTAACAAATGAGCAGCTGGATGTCTTCCTGGTTCTGCTTTTGGATATTCTCCTCCAGGGAAATAATATCACTAAACACCCCAGCTTCAGTTTGTTTTCTCCCCAGTGCTACACCGACTTCCTTTTAGAACAACTGCAGGCGTGTGAATGTCACTAGGCATTGCATCTGTAATGTGTCAGAAAGTGAGTGTGTGTATCTGCGGTGCTGTTCCTGTGCATGCATTGGGGGCACACTCAATGGACTGCACTCTCTTTTCCTGTGCAGTGATTTACCTGAGCTGCGTGGGTAATGAGATGGATCTGAGAGGAAGGAAAGAGCGTGGCCATACATAAATCTGCTTCCTGTCATGTTCACTGCCATTTGTGTTTATTAATGGTCATACCACAAGGCCCTGAGATGACAGCTGTGACTAAAAATGTAGCTTCTCCCAAATGCTAACAGGAAGTCCCATGTGGGTCACCACCCTTCTTCCTCGCTGCGTTGCACGCTGGTGCCCCAGGGGCACTTCCTGTGGGTGAGGTTTACCGGTCCTGACAGAATGCTGTACAGCGCTGGATAGGTGCCAGAGTAGTACTGCCATCCATCCAAAGCAAGGAGATTTATTTAGATCCTGGTCTCATGCATGTGGATTGATAAAAATTCACTAGCCAAATTACCCCGAACAATCCTGTGAGAGAATTAGTGGCCCCCTGTGGGCTTTCTTTAAATTAGCAGTTAGCAGAGCCAGCTTGTTGCTCTGTGCATCACTTGCATGCCAGCAGGAAGTTAGATAACAGTGTTGCAGTGTTTTATGGGCAATATCATTATATAGTCTAAACATGCTGTAGAGAAAGCATTAATGTCTGTTTTGCATCTTCTTGAGTCATTTCTTTCTGTTTTTTTTCAGCAAGTGGAGGTGGATGGCCAGCAGTGCATGTTGGAGATCCTGGACACTGCAGGGACGGTAAAGAACACGATACTGAAATAATCATTCAGCACTTCAGAGTCCAGTTGTCTAACACTCTAAATGCTGCATGTTATTGCTTTACTATAGATGGATTCCTGTCTGCCGTGTCGGTTACCCGCACATCACTTACTGTAGTGCAGCCGCACCTTATTATTATTATTTTTACATATGGACAATCATATTTGGATTGATATAAAAAGGTTCACCTAGAATAGAGTACGCTTCATCTAGTCATTGTGATGCATCTGTAGGTGCACACAGGTTTTAGTATTATGTGTGGTTAACTATAGGGGCCTGTAGAACATCAGCGAAGCATAAACTCGACCACAAATCAGAAAAAACAACAACAGCAAAACCAAAAACTGTATGTACTATATAGTACATACAGAAACACCTCAACATCACCTCAAAAACAAACACATGCACACTACTCATTGAACTTATGATTATCTCAAGGAAACAGAGGTCACTGTAAGAGACCCTGCAATTTAATCCGCAGTTCTTTTTTTTTTTCCCCGGCTTCCTTTAGGCAGGTTTTCAGCATTTGTATGCTCATATTAATGCCATTCGAAGTTGATGGTGCATCTGAAATAACATGATATATGAATTCTACTGATAAAATTAAGCATGACTGGACGTATCAGTAGATTCGTTTAGGCTCCTGTTTCCTAGTGTTAACATCCTCCAACTGTTGCTGTTGGGATTTTTAGTTTTGCTATTCTGTATTTGAATTTCCTTAGATAGAGTGGAAGTGTAGATAGAGTAGAAAGGGCCTCAGGAAGGCATGTTTTCTGTTTACCACTTCTCTGCTCTATAGCCCCAGAGCCCTGGCTAACAGATGGCCAACACTGTCCTTGGGCTTTCTGCTCCAGAATTGCTTCACAGTCAAACAGGCTAAAGCCAAAACGACCCAAAAGGCACCTGATAGAAGGTTTACCTCGAGTGTTAAGGCTCTAAGATTAATCATTATTGCAATTCTAAAAGTGCAGTTCATACACCGCAATAGGTGTGATTGATGGTTTGATTCACCACATAAGTATGCAACCCCTTAAATAACAAAACACAAGTAGACTGGCAGTGTAAGGTCTAGCTAAACGTGATGCGTAGCCTAGCTGAACTATGAGAGGACGTCATGTAAATGGTGCAAGCACTATTTAGCAGCTTGGCAGAGCAGTAAGCCTGGTCCAACAAGTCAATTTGAATCCAACTAAACAAGCAAAGACTACTTTACAACCAAACAAAATTGTATTTCAAACATCTGGAAATATTTTGGACTTCAGGGCTACAAAACACACCAATAAACAGTGTAACACCACAAAACTATACCAGCAACTCAGACAGTATCAAAAATCGCAACTTTATTAATGTTTATTTGTCCGTATTTGATATGCAGTTTTTAATTTTGTGTTGTTGCAGTTAAAAAGTGTTGCAGTTAAAAAGTGCAGTTAGTGTAAAATAAAAAATAGAAGAAAAGTGATTACAAGTTAAATTAAAATTGCAATGCTGGCAAAAAATAGTTATTTTTTTTGTATGGATTGTGAAACCCTAGTCTCTGTCACGAGTATGTCTGTTGAGTACAGAGCAGCTCTTACATTCGGTTAGTTCAGTTCAATTCAGTTTTACTTGTATAGTGCTTTCAACAATAGACGTTGTCACAGAGCAGCTTTTAGAAATCCTGAATTAGATTTACATCCTTTATGTGCAAGTGAGAGGCGTTGGTGATAAAGAAAAAAACTCCCTAAGGCAACATGAGGAAGAAACCTCGAGAGAAACCAGATTCAAAAGAGAACCCATCCTCTTCAGGGTGACGCTCAATAGTGGAAGTATAAATCCAGAATGTGTACAGCTGTGGAAGTAAAGGCATACTAAATGTATTGAAGTGGTGTTCATGTTGTGAGTGCTGAGATGACTAAGTTAATAATAACCAGGCTGTGTGAGGCCAGCTGATCACCGGACAGGATAAGGTGGGGGCAAAGAGAGAGGTTTTTGTGTATGCAATAGTCTATATATTGCACAAAACAAAGCTAGTAAAACCCCCTGATGACTGTCACATTCGCCTGCACTATTTCAGGCTAGATGACTGTTCACCACGCAGCCTCTGTGACGTTTGTTTGCCTGACTGGGCACATGGACATGTTATTTCTGCTGAGTAAATCACAAGGCCCATACAAGTACAATCCTGTCCTGTGGGCAAACAAGTAATTATATCCACTATGTGGCCTTCTCATACTTCATATTTTGTCTTTAGCAACCACCCACCCAGCATGAGCGGAATAGGACAATAGCTCAGTATGCAGGCAGAAATGAAATTCAGAATTTATGAGGGCTAAAGCTACATTTTGGCTTTCTACTTGTTATGATACTAATAAATATTGGCTACTCCCTGTCGTCCTTTTTGAATTAAGACGCCGTTGCCACTCTCTGGCCTGAAAAAGTCTTATTAATTATTGTAATACAGCCAGGATTTGAGTCTGTGCCAGGGTCTGGAAAGTGTGTGCAAAATATAAATTCCTCGTGTAAATCTATGTCTAATCACAATAGGATTCACGAAGACCGTATTTGAATTATTAGTGTGCAAGCCATTGTTAGAAGTTCACATTGTTCTGGTTTGAAAATTGACCACAGTAGATATTCATCACTAGGGTCACTGTCTTTACATTGATGTTTTCATTCACAATCCTCATGTTGCAATATCTTTTTCCCCTTCTAAACAGGAACAATTCACAGCCATGAGGGACCTGTACATGAAGAACGGCCAGGGCTTCGCACTAGTATACTCCATAACTGCACAGTCCACATTCAATGACCTGCAGGACTTGAGAGAACAGATCCTGCGAGTCAAAGACACTGATGATGTGAGTTCTCATGTCCATTATCCCTTCATCCAGCCATTCATTCATCATTTATATAAAGCCCTGCTTTCTATCAGCGGCCCATCATGTTTCACCCCTTCCAGGCTCTGTTCCTTTCTAGATGGCTTTAATCTCATAGGATTGTTTGATAGATTCAATACTTATATATGTGTCCCTTTTTTGTAGGCCATTGAGACACTGACATCAAATCTTCATTCTTCAAATATTTTATTGTTCAGTTAATTTCAGTTTTATCCATATAGCACTTTTTACAATTGATATCATCTCAATGCAGCTTTACAGAAATCAAGATGTAGCTCCTTGAAGGCAACAGTAGCAACAAAAACAACATGAAGAAAGCTTGAGAGGAAACAGAGGGAACCCAGCCAATAGTGTGATTTAGAAAACATTACATTGTGTTGAAAAGATGTTCCAGTGTGAAAATATTGTGTGATGGGAGGCCTGGGGTGTGTACAGGACTGTCTTTATGATTACAGCAGTAATTCTTATATGGTACCAATTCATAGTATCCGGGAGGGATTGTCTACTAAAAG
Source organism: Hemibagrus wyckioides (assembly GCF_019097595.1). Classification (NCBI taxonomy): domain Eukaryota; kingdom Metazoa; phylum Chordata; class Actinopteri; order Siluriformes; family Bagridae; genus Hemibagrus; species Hemibagrus wyckioides. The sequence goes on along the minus strand of NC_080728.1, from coordinate 12,642,874 downwards.
CGATGGCATAAACTGTTAGAAAGTGCAGATGTTTAGGGCATACACGTGAGATCGTCCACAACCATTGACCATGCTGTTACTTTTAATTATCCCTACCATATCATTGTAGCTGGTGATACAATTATAGCTTTACTAACTTCATAGTCATATTAGGCCAAAGTTCAGTTTTGTGTGTATACAAGCATATGTGCGTATTCAGGAAATGAACCCCAGTGTAAGAGGCGTGTGCGCATGTGTGTATGCGCATATCAGGCTCGCTCAGAATGTTTCCGAGAAGGAAGACGGTGTCACGGCCCCCTCTGGCATGCTCTATTTCAGTCCTCTTCCTGATTATAGATGAATTAGAAAAGCTCTTTGTACAGCCAGGTCCAAGTCTGTCTTATAGTTTCACTTCTCCACACAGCAAAACCGAAAACTGAATTGGGACGACAGAGTTTTAGTCGAGGACGTTTTTTTCGTCTGAGCTTTTCATTTCAATTTTTCAATCTTCCTCTTCCACGTCAGCACAGTCTAGCTCAGCAGGGGGTTTCTAATCACTTTCAATGTTAAATTCTCAGGCTTTCCAGCAGCTGTTTTGAATGACTTACAAATGAAACAGGAAATGTAACAGCCTCTGTTAGACTAGCTTATCTGAAATCCCCACATAATGTGCATGTAAGGTTTGGAGCAATACTTGGAAGGACAGGATATTTGTAGAACCTAGAACGTTGGTTTTGTGTATTAAAATATTTGTTTTCTCTAGTTCTTGTCTCTATCTTTAAGTTTTGGCTTGTGTCAATCAGGGTGACCTTTAAGGTGGTGTTAGTATTCCAATATTTACAAATTCTCTTTGCATATGAACTGCAAAACATGCACTGCAGTGATGGCTGCTGGTTTTTTTAAATAAGGGAGGAAAAGCTGTCTTGCAGATATGGACACCAACACACGAGCATGGTCATAGCACCAATCAAGCTAACCAACTTTACTGTACCAAGCTGAAAGAACCTCAGTGACCTCCGTTAAATCAGTTTTGGGTAATGGCCTGCCTGCCTGTTAAACTCTCTAATGCAGAAATAAATGGCATGCTGTATAAAACTCTGTAAAAGTGCTATTAGGGAAATAAACTGACTGCTAGTACAGTTCTGAGCCCTATATGAGTCTGTGGTTGACTGACTGGCATTGGTATGTTAAAATCTTGGTAATGTCTTGTGCATTACTTTTTCTTTTTCAGTGATTGGCATTTGTTTACAAGGATCAGACCATTTGAGAGTTCTCAGTCACCATAAGTAGCATTTATGAAGAATGTACTGTCCAATAAATTTCAGAATATTTTCCCTATTTAAACCCAATTATGATAAACACATTGTTTCCCAGGGAAGCCATGCATTCAGGAGAGACCAGTAAATGTTCATCTTTGGTCTATTACAGTGTACTTGATTCTGTCATAATATCCCATCTTCTCTCAGGCTGCGTTGTCTGTTGAGTACCGATTGTGTTAATTGACAGCACGATATTTCAGTGATTCGATAAAATATTGAATTTGAACAAAATTGATGTTCAAATTCAAATTGATTGACAAATAGGAAAACATTTCATTGTAGCATTTTAATGAACCTTTAGTTGCAGCCATGCTTCCAATGTAGTCTTAAAGCAACTTCCTGTGGTCCATAAATGCAATATACTATTAGTTTCTCTTTCATGAGTAAGAGAGAAGTGAAAGGCTTAGAAATTTTTTTCATTAACCGCCAATATCCTGCAGGTGCCGATGATCCTGGTGGGGAATAAGTGTGATCTGGAGGATGAGAGAGTGGTGGGAAAGGAACAGGGACAGAACCTGGCCCGCCAGTGGAACTCCTGTGCCTTCCTCGAGTCCTCTGCAAAATCCAAGATTAACGTCAATGAGGTGAGCCTTACACACTTTTTCTATCCGTAGCAGATTTTGCGTCTGTCAACTGTATTGTTTGTGCTCTGCTTGTCAAACACCTCTGTTTTTTGTCACAGCTCTTGACAAGCTTGAAAAGTCTATCTGTACCTTGCTTAAGTATTAGACTGAACAATGCAGCACACCCACTATTCTGTTCAGTCAACAATCCCTGTTTTGCGTCATGCCATGAATAAATAACAGATAATAGTATTGGATTATGTCCTAAAACAAAATCCATGTGCTAGGGTGTACAGTGCTCTCCTGATCAGCTGATGGTGTCGGGGGTCAACCTGTGCCGTCACTGGATATATCCATAGTCACATAGCCACCATGTCAGGCAGTCAGCTGCATCACACACACAGAGGAAGCTCTGTGAACGAAGGCCTTGGCTCTGCCGCTGCTGACTCGACAGCATGGTGCTGTTTTGTGTTCTGTCAGCATGAAGCCTTAGTTTTATCTGATCACTCAGACAATGCTGGTATCCTTCATTTCCAGCGCTAGATGATATGAAATCCCAACAGTGCACCGGAGTAGGTTTCACGCTTCATGGTGCTAGCCGAAAGAAATGATCTAATATCATCATTGTGGCATCTGTGCCGTGAGATTCATTCATTCCTGTCAAAATGGCAGCATTAGGAAAAAAAAACGCTTAATATCTACCTGTCGCTTTTTGTAATCGAAAATCCAGAGACTGCAACATCTCAATCAGGGCTGTAGTGAGGTCTTATTCCAAGACACTCGCTGTCTTAGGAATGCAGGGCTATCAATCAATGTCTCCAAGACTTTCAGCCAGGCTGCTTTTAATTAGGAGTGGAAAGATGATGTTTACCTTTTCTCAGCCTCAGAGAATTTGCACCAAACTGCTAAAGAGTATCTGTAGCCATGATGAGCTTTTGTCTGGTTGTGTATTATCATCATTTAGTCTCTTAAGCCAGAGGTGCACAATTGGAAGCCAGGACGACAGACGTTCAGCATGGTTTACTCTCTTTTTTTTTTTTTTTTTTTTTCCCCCCCATTTACACCGACTTGCTAAAACTGGTAATTAGCTGATGAGATGAATCAGCTGTGTTTAAGCAGGACATCGCCAAACTGCTTATCTCTGGATGTTCAGGATCACAGTTGGCCTCCCCTGTTCCTAGTCTCAAGCTTTTAGAAAAATCTATATGCAGAGTAAATTAAAGTGCTGCTGCGAGAATTCTACTGAATCACCACTCCTCCATGTGTTCAGTCAGAAATTACTTTAGAAAATGATATGAAGTATTCACAAAAAAAAAACAAAAATCCAGTTAATAAAAACTGGATTTTTCATCATTTTTGAGTTATTCAGAATGCAAGTGATGTTTGCAAATGACTACACAAGTCACTTGTGCAGTTTTTGCATGTGAATATGAAACTTTAATCACACCTCTGGGATGTGTCACGGTTTTGCTATATAATTTGATTACATTTTAAATCTCATCTCTTGTTCAGATGCAACAGGTTCAGTGACACCTAGTCACCGTTTTGTAACTGTTGTGGATGATTAGTAGCATTTTATAAATGAACTAATACTTGACAACTGATCATTCCTTCTGCTTTCCTGAAGTGACCACTAAAAGCAGTTAGCTCCACATGGACTGGAACAGATGTGATTTGAAGCAGCCGCATTAGCAAATGGGATGATTTCTCTGTGCTGCGAGTGTATGCATTATGGGCAGACTCGCTGTCCACTGCTGGTGCCAATCATGCTGTCTGTGCAAGTCTCACCACAATGGCTGACTTATCTAATGCTGCTTGGTCACTGGCACTGTAAGCCTGCGGAGAGATAAAGACCTAAGAGATCCGCATTTATTTATTTGCCCTTCTATCACTTCGGCTTCTCTGAGCAGATAAGGGTTAAGGGTTTTGCTCAGCGTCCAACCTTGAAAGCTTGGTGGCTTCTGATTAGAGGTCCAGAGCACTAATTGCTGAGCTTCTACGTCACCTTTGTTTGTGATGATAATCTGAAAATGGTTAAAAATAGTTGAATGACACGCATAAGTGTATATTGTCACGTTCATGGATACCACAAAGTTTGTTAAATAAAATACCAAAAAAAAGAGAGTGAGATAAAGATGAAGGAGCTACCACAACAAGACTAAGGACAAAGTTATGGAAAAGTTTTACAAACTTTGAACGTCACCCACATTGTTAAATTAAAAAAAAAAAAAGGATGCTAGATGATGCTGTTTAAATCACTGACTGGGTAGAGAGGGGATTAGTCAGAGAAGCAACCAAAGGGGCTGAAGAGATCCAGGATCAGATGGGAGAAGCTGTTTACAGGATAAGCATAACCTGGTCACTCCACAAAGCTGGGCTTTATTGAAGGTTCCTATATTCAGCTGTCCAGTTTCGGTAAGCCTCACCCCACTCTACTTAGTTTCAGATTCCTGTTCTTGGATAACAGGAATGGAAACCACTGTGGTCATCTGCTGTTGTAGTTTATCTACCTCAAGATTTGCCATGTTGTGTCTTCTGAGTTGCCTTTCTGCTCATCACAGTTGCAACAAGTGGCTGTTTTAGCTACCTATCATCTCTACCGTCTTTGATAGAGATGATATTTCTGCCTGCAGAGCTAGAGGTGAATACGTCTGCAAGGCACTGTAACTGGATGAAAAGATGGGAAATTAGCGCAACTCTATTTCGAATGTGTGTGTTGTATTAAGTGTTTGTGGCATAACAGCCTGTACTCTCTCCTTTCATAGATCTTCTATGACCTGGTCCGGCAAATCAACAGGAAAACCCCAGTACCTGGGAAGGCACGCAAAAAGTCCAACTGTCAGCTGCTCTAATACACAGCTGTTCTGTTGCTCTGAGCCAGGTGAGAACTAGAGAACAGATTGTACTGAGTGGGTGTGTGAATTCATGGCTGATTCAGGATCAGTTCTGCCTGCTTAAGTTCATCATTAGAATAAACCCAATAATCAAGTGAATGCAAGATATGGATACATAAAGGCTTACATCTGATTAGATTCCCCCCCCCCTGTTTGTTCTGTCAGTTCTCACATTCTCTCTCCTTCCATCCTTCTTTTTTCTTCCTCTGTCTCTAGGTCTGATTTGCTGCTGTGTCTGTCAGCAGTGCCAGCATTCCGACGTTACTAAAAACCTAACATCGAATGGACTTTCCTGTGTGGTGATGCCCCTTTAAAGAAAACCAACCGACAGATTCAAGGCTACAGTATCATATTTTTTGCACATAGATAACCATCAACACTTTCCAGAGTTGCAAGAAAGATTTTTACTTATAAATATATAAATATATATTCTAACTGTATGCAACTAAAATAGACCAATAATTCCGTGGATAAACGAATAAAGTCCTAAAAAGAATTTTTAAAAAACCCAGAGCCTACACACAGTGTTATTGCTAACGGAGTCAGCCACCGTTGGAAAAGTAAGGAGCGTGTGTTGAACCTGACTGTGCACGTTGCCATGGCAATTACAATGATGCGATATTTATAAGCACCACTATTTTAGCCAGAGATGAGAGGAAGTCCAAAGACACCTATATAGTCCATTTCATACAGCTAACTTTGCTCCTTGGTTTCTGTGCATTTCTTTCTGTAGATTTTGTCTTTTGTAACATTTTGTTCTTTTTTTGTTTTCTTTTCTTTTCTTTTATTTCCATCCTAATTTTTTTTCTCCTTCCTGCATTTTCTCTTTTTAAATGTTACTAGTTTTTTGCTCTGCCAAGATGGTATATCACATGAACTATTGATATGAGTTTTATCTTTAGGAAAAACCTGTGGATACATGTATGTGTAAAAATTAAAAAATATAATGATTTCTGTCACTATTATGTTGTTCTTAGCCTCAAATGCCTTCGAATATGTATTTAGACCTTTTTTTCCCTTCCAGGTGAATCCAACAACAACAAAAAAAAACTTAATCGATCTCTCATACCAGGTTTCTTGTCTTGTTTACAGAGACATTTGTACAGTTTGGGGTGCTCACATGGGGCGGGGGGCACTGCTGAAAGGGACATTCACGCTTCACCTTGAAAGAGCGAAACGTAATAAATCGGCTTCGCAACACGTGATCTCTCGTTTATGAAATATCAACTGTCCAATCCCTTTCACAGGATTCTCCTAAACTACTACAGGAAGTACATTTTAAAGAATTAAAGGTAACACTTTCTATTAAGCCATAGTGGCTAATTATTCCAACTGTGCTGAGTCGGTAATGATTTCTTTTTATAAAGGCTAATAATGTTTCATAAAGATCTAATCATGTGCAGTATACATAATCGTCTAACACAGCTGCGGCTATTCGTTATAAAGCCTCGTGGTGTACTACACAACCTTTATAACTAAGATTAGCTTTGAGTATTTAAAGCAGCTGTAACATGTATAACAATTGTTTAAATAAAACTTAAACATTCTCTTTACTTGAAACACTGAGCAGTGACCTTGAGCTTAATAATAATCATATTTCTAGAATTGTTCATATTAGTTATTTATATGTTGTTAATAGTAAAAAAATAAAAAATAAAGGTTGTGGAGTACAGCATAATGAACAGCAACACCATGGTTATGTATTCTCATGGAATTATTTACAGAGCTTCATTAGAGCATTATGTGACATTATTAGAGTTACAGGGAATCATTACCAATTTACCCAGAATTATGAGCACAGTTGTAATGATTAATAAAAAATGGGTTTCATCTAAAATATCGAGATTTTAATTGAAAAATTTTCAGTAATATCAGTGTCTACACTGCATTTACTGATCTTCTCTCTAAATGTAATTACCTTCCCCCTGACCCTCCCTTTTGCCTGCGAATGCAACTGATCATTTTGGATCCTGTCAGTAAACTTTATATATATATATTATAATAATAATAATAATAATAATAATAATAATAATAATACGCCTTGCCTGTTAGTGACTGTTTCACTTTTGTAAAACTTGGTTTGAACTGTTTTTTTGTCTGCGTTTCTGTGGGAATTACTGTAGTGAATGTCGGGGTGGGGGACGCTGTGTTTACTGAGCAGGGAGAAAAGGGAACAAGAGTTTAACGGGAAGAAGAAAAAAAAAATTAAAAAAGACCTTATTGTAACACGTGCAATCATATGAGGCGTCCATAAAGCATTCATGAGATTTAGATGAACTGTGAGGCATCAAGCCTTTGTGTCTTTCCCAGCATTGAAATTCATGTGTCTTTTTGGCTCCAAGTGCACCATGGATGCTTTATGCATGCATTATAGAGGTTCACTCAGTAAAAAAAAAAAAAAGATAACTGTGATTAAAAAAAAAAAAAGAAATCTGTTAAACAATGCCGAACGTGTGATGAAGGTTAACATTGAGATTTTTGTTCTGGTGATTCTGTAATCAAATGCTTTGTTGGAATACTGTTTGTTTTTTGTTTTGTTTTTGGGGTTTCTTTTTTTAAACAAAATCACGGTGAGGTTGAACCTGTGAGAGAGCCGCAGTATTTGAAGTGAAACAGAGTCGGGGGAAGAGGGTGGGAGGGTGGATCGTTGGCCAAATGTAAACTTAAAAGCCTTAATTGAAGTGGTGCAATTTTGTATAATCGAGCGTCTGTAGTTCAATAAATTGGATTGCCATGCAAGGGCTTGCAAGAAGCCAGTTCTGCCACTTGATTGTGTATTGTTTCACAGTTCTTCTGTCAATAAAATCAGTTTAACATTTGCTTTAATGATGATACTTGTTTTAAGATTATGTTTCTAGAGAGATGTGAAAATTGACTTCAAATTCGAGTAAATTTGGAAGTATTTTAATGGGCATGTCAAAACGATGGCTTCATTATTAGAATTTGTCTGTTTGTGTACACATAAATACACAAATGTTTGTCCATTAAAGCATGCAGTCAGGTCGAGATTGTTGTTAATGTCACTTGCATGCATGAACAACAATCTGACACCCTGAACAGAAATGTGTGATTTACCGTAGTGTCTAATTTTTTTTTATCCGGAAAGGTGCAGGGTTTCATTCCAAACAAACAGCAGCCGCACCTGAGTCTACTGGAATCCAACATGAACTGATTAAACAGGTGGAATCAGATGTGACTCCTGCTTGATTGAAGTGAAACCCTGCACCCACACCGGCCTTCTGCGGATACGATCGGACACCGTTGCTTCAATACATGATCAGGGCCTGAGAGGAAAAAAAAGAAAAGCAATGGATGTTAAATTGATATTCTTTAAATAGATAAATGAAAGTACGAGGGATGCGAGAACAGTTGTGGATAATCACAGCCTTCCTGTAGCCTCTCTTATGAAGCATGATTTATTGATTAGCTAGCTATGCTGATTTTGTTCCAGCCCTGAATTTCCTGATAGATCACTCGTGCAAAGCACATAAACAGGGTTCTTTATGTGGATTTAAGTGCCACATCAATTGTAAAGGCACAGAGCAGTCAATTTATTTTCTGCAGATATTATTGGAGTCAATTAAAGAAAGTATAGTGTACACTGATCAGGTATAACATTATGACCTCCTGCCTAATATTGTGTTGGTCCCCCTTTTACTGCCAAAACCCATCATGCACTGTGTATTCTGACACCTTTCTATCAGAACCAGCATTAACTTCTTCAGCAATCTGAGCAACAGTAGCTTGTCTGTTAGATCGGATCACACGGGCCAGCCTTCACTCCCTATGTGCATCAATGAGCCTTGGCCGCCCATGACCCTGACCCTGGCAATATAGTGTATGTTAACTATAGAACCTGTAAGCACTGTTTAGGTGTTTATTCTGTCGCAAAGAATCCCTTTCTTAGTTGGCTAAGGATATTTTGCTCTGAGTATATTGCTCTGTTTTTGTTTAATACATCTTGCTTCGGTGTAAACTGTACAGACTGTTGTGTGTGAAAATCCCAGGAGATCTGGAAAACTCAAACCAGCCCATCTGGTACTAACAACCATGCCACAGTTACAAGTCACAGAGATCACATTCTTTTTTTTTCCCCCATTCGGATTTTCAGTTAACTGAAGCTCTTGACCTTGATGATTTTATGCATGGTGCTGCTGCCACATGATAGTGGGATTAGATAACTGTATGAATGTGCAGGTGGACACTGAGTGTAAAGAATAATAAGTTATTTTGCTATTCACAAAGAGGTCATCAGATACATGTATTCTGGCATGTTTTTTTCTACTCTTTGGCAAATCATGTATTCATGCATCTTGCTTTGTGCACAGAGGCATTGGCATGAATTTTATGAAAACATGTTTGGGTCTCTTAATTCTAGTAAAGGAAAATTCTAATGCTACACCATCCAAATATATTCTATATAAATGTGTGCTTCCAACATTGTGGCAGAACCACATATGGATGGTTCTGCCTCAAACCATTGACCACATAGTGTACATCTCTGAATACAATACATAACATGGACGTCATTCTGTCTGTGTAGGGGAATCATTGAAACTGAAAACCTTTTCTTTTCCAGAACTTTCTGTCTACATAAAGAGTGTCTTGACAAATCCTCAGCAACCAGGAGATTCTGCATAGCCACAGTCTAACTTCTTTTTTTCCCACTTATCACAACCATTTACATACATCATGTCACATCCTTATTAGAAACATGTTCATCCATGACCGTTAACATCATCAGTTTTCAGGAAACATAAATTCCTCTGGTGCTGAAACTTGCTTGCTTCTCATCACTCATGCAATGCCCGAAGGAAACACTTGTGTAATTATTAGTATTATTATAAAAACAACACTTAATTAACATTATTCCCAGTTAGTAATTGAGGTTTCCATAATGTTGCGACCATACATTTACTACAAGCCTTTTTTCTTAATTGAATTTCTATTTAATATTCCAAATAAGTGTGATGAAATATGATGTTATTTATATTTCTTTGTTATTTAGTCAGATTAGAGCCACAGCTGTGGTTGGGTGTGTGTTTATTCATGTTCATTAAGCTTGTGCTGACATTTATTTTTAATTTATATCATGATAATTGCCAAACAATTTATGATGATCTCACAATAATGAATAATGGATGTTGCACAATTCTAAATGATTCTCACATGTAATAATATCATCGTTCTCATGCATGTTCTCTACTGGGCAGCAAAATATGTTCTGCCCCATTGGAAGACATTATAAGGCTCCCAGCAATCCCATAATTCAGTTCAGTGAAAACCTGCAAGAATAGAACGGTCACACTGACTACAGACTGTTTTTATTTTATTGTCCTGATTCACAGACACGATTGTGTTTAAAGGAACCGTGAAAGACACGGATCTGTAATTTGTGACCACCTTCAAATCTTGACTTCAACAGAAAACCTTAAAAGCAATGACTGTGAATTATTTAATAGCTACAGTAAAACAAGTAAGAAAGATTTGCAGTCTGGAAAACCAAGAGGTTTTAAGGTACATGCAGCTTCATGCCTTTAGCTGAATCACTGCTGGGCTGAATTTGTGTACACCAGCACTCTTGTGATATTGCTTCAATTAAACATGAAGAAAATTAATTGTTTGCACATTCTGGCTTCAGTGGTTTTGTAATCCAGTGGTGTCCTTTTTCCAGCTGCTCTTCTCTCCCCATATGCTGGAATTGCAGCTGGATTTGAAGTCCGTAACACACACACAGTCATTAACACACTTCGTTTCATCTTTTTATTTCTCCTAGATCAGAGTCAAACATGGCACTTGTTACTCTTTTGTTGTTACTTTATTTAGCTGGAATAGCTTAAGAGAAGAAAGTTGACACTAGCTGGACGCTGATGACATGGAAATCAAAGGCTTTAAAGGCTTTTATGTGAGGAATAGCATGCATTACATAGCTGGAAGGTACCGTGGGTTGTGGGCTCAGGGACACACTTTTGATTCTGAGCTGGGAAAAGAGACTAAGCGACTCATGTGAATGTGGTAGCCTAGTGGTTAAGGTGTTGGACTAACAATCAGAAGGTTATGAGTTTGAATCCCAGGTCCACCAAGCTGCACCTGCTGGGCCCTTAACCCTCAATTGTAGAAAATGAGATACAATGTAAGTCTCTTTGTATAAGTGCATCTGCCAAATCCCTGAAATGTAGACTCAGACTCCAGCATATGAGAGAGAAGAGCAACAGGAAAAGGCCACCACTGCATTACAAAACTCATGGCAGCAATACAATACACATATCACTGAAGTCAGATGTACAAACACACAATAATAATAATGTTCTACATGCTTATTTTAAGCAATATCATAAAAATGCTGTTGTATTGAATATCAGCAGTGATTTGGACACTTTTTTAAAGTCACTTCAACAATTTGAGCAACAGTAGCTCATCTGTTGGATCGGATCACACGGGCCAGCCTTCACTCCCCATGTGCATAACTGAGCCTTGGCCTGCCCATGACCCTGTCGCCGGTTCACCACTGTTTCTTCCTTGGACCACTTTTGATAGATACTGACCACTGCAGACCGGAAAACACCCCACAAGAGCTGCAGTTTTGGAGATGCTCTGATCCAGTTGTCTAGCCATCTCAGTTTGGCCCTTGGGATTTCCAGACTGCAATACTTTCTTACTAGTTTTACTGAAGCTTGTAAATAATTCATAGTTGTTCCTGAATTTTATACTCTTAAAGTTTTAGAATTTAAGGAGTTCACATATTTACAAGTAGGCATCCGTGTCTTTCACTGTTGAGCACAAACCTGTCTGTCAATCAGAACAGTAAAATATAAATGTTTGAAACAAAACAATTACTTATGTGTTAATTCCTGTTCCTTAGTCAGAGTCACAGTTCTATCCAGCATGTTTCCAGGTGAAAAGAATTATGGACTGTCTGGCTTACATACAAAACAAAAGGCCTTCACAGTGCATAGGGTTTCATCCTTGATGGGTTAGATTTCATGTGTATTACTCACAGATCTTGCTGAACACTTTCAGCTTGCTGTCATCCATGTCTTCAACATTTTTGATCTCACACTTCTGACAGGACTTGTGTGCAAGGTGTGAAATAAACCTTTAACACAAATGAGATATTATTATTAGTGTGTATAGTCAAAAATCCCCAAAGTCCCCAAAGGAGGTGTGGCCTTTTTTTCTATTAAATTATAACTGTTTGCTCCATAATGATTTACACTATATCACTTTTTTTAAAAAAAAAAAAATCAGCCAAAGTCAGATTTTTGACTGCTTTAAATGTATCTTTATCACATTGTATATGCACCGAAATTACAACTTAATTCTAATAGACACAAACCAAAAGATCAACATTCAATAGAACCCAAATCAGGCTGGTAAACTGCAGTAATTTACACTTGGCTTAAACTTTGTGGCTTCTTTATGGCTTTCATTGTGGCCTCAGGAGTCTGATAATACTGTACATACACCGACCAGGGATAACATTATGACAACCTGCCTAATATTGTGTTGGTCCCCTTTTTGCTGCCAAAACAGCCATCACACACTTTGTATTCTGACACCTTTCTATAAGAACCAGCATTAACGTCTTCAGCAATTTGAGCAACAGTAGCTGGTCTGTTAGATCGGATCACACGGACCAGCCTTCACTCCCCATGTGCACCAATGAGCCTTGGCCGCCCAAGACCCTGTCGCCGGTTCAGCACTGTTCCTTCCTTGGACCACTTTTGATAGATACTGACCACTGCAGACCGGGAACACCCCACAAGAGCTGCAGTTTTGGAGATGCTCTGATCCAGTCGTCTAGCCATCACAATTTGTCTCTTGTCAAACTCGCTCAAATCCTTACACTTGTCCATTTTTCCTGCTTCTAACACATCAACTTTGAGGACAAAATGTTCACTTGCTGTCTAATATATCCCACCCACTAACAGGTGCCATGATGAGATAATCAGTGTTATTCACTTCACCTGTCTGTGCTCATAATGTTATACCTGATGGGTGTACAGCCATGTCTTTTATATCTATTTTCATCACACACATGAATCAGTCATACAGCCAGTGAGTCTCTGACTCTGAATCAGTGAGCTGGGAAAGGTAAACCATAGAACCATGTGAACGTGTGGAATTTTCTTGTAACCCTATGGATCAGCATACAAGGCTTTTGAATCCGAATATAGCTAGGCTTTTCTTTCTTTCTTTCTTTCTTTCTTTCTTTCTTTCTTTCTTTCTTTCTTTCTTTCTTTCTTTCTTTCTTTCTTTCTTTCTTTCTTTCTTTCTTTCGTGTAAATATCATAGTTTGACCAATAGTGGGCGACAGAGTGCAGGAGGTTTTTAAGCTGTACACCATCCTTAGATAACTCGTATCTTTTAGGACCTGTAAATAGGAGGAAATGATTCGTTTAAACTAACATCATACACACGTAATCCAGGTATAATATTATTAGGAAGAAATATTAAAACACAACACGATTAAGTAAAGAACAGGAAGAGGATCCGGGCCAGGCGGGGGCGCTGTGTGTGTTTGGTGCATGCTGATTAACTACAGAAAAAGAGAAAAATCATACACATGGTAAATATTCCAAAAATGATAGTAAAGGGTACAGGACATTATCTCTAATTTGCAATATGCTTTTTTGTTAAAAGAATAAAAGTTTCAGGAAAGAGTTTAACATGAATCAATAAACGCAGAGATTTGTATAGCGTTAATTTGTCCAACCACGCGTGTTGTCATGAGTTTTGTAGCTCTGGTTAACTGCAGGACAGCAGCAGTCCGGTGTTTCTGTAGCAAAGCTGCTGGTCATTGCAGAAAATTCAGCGATCATGTTCAGAAACCGGATCAATCTCAGCCGTCACCCGGAGCGAGAGAAGAGAAAGCAGTGGAGGAGAGACAGAGGGTAAGGAAACCCCCGGGGGAAGTGTCCGTGCTGCTGTTCCCCGGACAGGGCAGTCAGTTCGTGGGCATGGGCAGAGGACTGCTCAAGTATGGCAACGTGAAGGACATGTTCACTGTGGCTGAGAAAGTGCTGGGTTATGACCTTCTCTCACTGTGCTTAAACGGACCCGAGGAGGATCTGATGAAGACTGTGCATTGTCAACCGGCTGTATTTGTCACCTCTTTAGCTGCTGTGGAAAGACTGAATCATGAAAACCCTGCTGTAAGTGTTTAAACACATCAATGTAGTCAAAATAACCTTTATTTTATTTTATTTTATTTTATTTCCCTCACCCGGCCTCTGTGTTTGAAATCATAGTAGTTTATTATTGTTTATTATAGTAAGTGACGTAATACAAAAAACAACTCCAAAGCACGGGTGCAAAAAGCATTGTTTTGATTGCAGGTGAACTTCGAAAGGGTCTAAAACTAATTATTCAATTTATACAAAGTTTAAACCGTTTATAAAAGATTTGATGAGCATCCAAATTTCTGCTCTGTACAAAGCAAGTCATACTGTACGTGTAATAAGCACGTGCTTGCGGATATCACCTTGTAACCTGCTGAAGCCCCGCCCCTGGATTAGGTAATATGACATACGGGTACTTTACATTTACAACGCAGGTTCCTCGTGCTTCTTGCCTCGTACACAATGTCCGACACTTGGTTAATGCCCCGACCCCCCTTTGGTGGAAGGAGTTCATATTTTATATAGAAATAAAGGAAATAATAGCTAGAATAACTATTGAATAGTCAGTCTTATCTGAATAGGTGGGGTTTATCTGAATACAGATGGAGAAAATGGCAGTCAGGTGTAACCACGTCTGTCCTTCCTCAGGCGATAGAGAACTGTGTTGCTGCTGCTGGTTTTAGTGTTGGGGAGTTTGCTGCTTTGGTATTCTCAGGTGCAATGGACTTTGCTGAAGGTAAGAGTCATGCGCTTGTTTATTCTCCAGGAAAATGAAATTGCAATGTTGTATGTAAATCTGACCCGCATCATGATTGTTATTTAATAATAATGACTAATGGCAGAATTTTGTGTAGCCCTTTTCGCAGTGAAAGTTAGGGCAGAAGCCATGCAGAAAGCCTCCGATGCAACCCCAAGTGGAATGTTATCTGTAATTGGTAGACCTCAAGCCAATTACAACTACGCCTGCCTTCAAGCTAGACAGCACTGTCTGTCTCTGGGTATACAGAATCCTGTTTGCTCCATTGCAAACTACTTGTTTCCAGATGGGAGGGTCATTGCTGGGCATCTTGAGGTAAGAATTAGCCCTTTATGAGCTGGAACAACTTTAGGAGGAGCATTAAAGTGCAGTAGGATTCAACTGACTCTTCCTGCTTTCCCTAGGCATTGGACTACATCCAGAAAAACTCAAAACAGCTGCACTTTGCCCGGACAAAGCTGCTGCCAGTAAGCGGGGCTTTCCACACAGACCTGATGGAGTCGGCCGTGCAGCCTCTGAGCGACGTGCTACGTCAGTTAGAGGTGCGCCGGCCTGAGATCGCTGTCCACTCAAACGTCGACGGAAAACGTTACATGCAAGAAAAACATGTGCAGAAGCAGCTGGTCAAGCAGCTGGTGTCACCGGTGAAGTGGGAGCAGACAATGCATGAGATTTATGAGCGGACACGGGGCCAGGAATTTCCTCACACGTATGAGGTGGGACCTGGGAGACAACTGGGGGCTACGCTGCAGAAGTGCAACATGAAGGCCTTTAAGAACTACACACACATTGATGTGGCTCTTCCACAAGATGACTGAGACATTTAGGAAACGGCAGTGAAATAGAACAATGAGATTTTCCCATTTGCCGCACTCTCTTACCGGGTTCGGATATTCCAGATCATTCTGTTAGGTTTTCAGAATTCACTAAAATTGTCTGTTAGCTTGCTTCACTTCTTGAAGTCTTATCAGTTTAAATTACGATGTGTTTATCTGCATTTGTGACAAAATGGTGTGAAATATTTAACTTGAAGAAAGACAGAAATAAATGTCAAGATGTTTTTTATAATGTTTTTCAAACGCTGGAATAAAAAACACAACTGAATATTCCATCCAACAACTTTTATTATTATTTGCATTACAGTGAAAACATCAGATTGAAAGTCCAGCTTCCTATAATAGTATAGCAGTTCTTTTAAAGGAAGAGGTAAGAGAATAAACGGCCCAATTAACCAGCAACAGACCCTATGGTAAACCAACAACGGCATCAAACAACTTACAAAAATCTTGTGAACCAGCACTCGGGTAGAAAACAATCATATAAAATTATATAAAAAATGAACACGTAATTATCCTTCTTGACCCATTCGAAGACCTGCCAAAGACCCGCTCAGCCTTTTTTTCTGGATGGTGCCTTAAATCTTAGTTGCAGTAAAGACAGTTGCAGCTAACAGCAGTGCAGCAGAAGCTAGAAGACATTTTGTCTTGTAGGACCAACCAGGAAAGTGTGGCTTGACCTGCGTGGAGAGAAAATAGAAAATTGGTAATCAATAAACAAGCTGAGGCAATCAGATTGGAGCATTACACTCATTCCTAGGTATCCCTGGTCTTTTGATTTTCTTGATATTCATGTATAGTACATTGGCTTACCCAGTTGATCCACTTCATAGTTGCTTGGCAAGCTTGTGTGTGCAGCTCTGGAACCAGCCTGGATGCTCTTTCCATCGAAATGATCTTGGACCACTGAAGGGTGCCAATGATCCTCCTGTATCACACATTTAACACTTTGTTTTATGTTTTTTCTTCTCAATAAATGAGAACTAATGAGAAGTAGTTAATGTATGCCTAAAAGATGTCACTTACCCATTGATGGCTCTCCAGATCAGTAAGTTTGGATAAACTTGCCAGTCTAGGTGTCGTTGCTGAGGGAGCTTCTCCCTCCACCTGCTGTTCAGTTCGTCTCCGATCTGAGCCAGGTGACGACCAATTTGTTGAGTAGCTCTCCTAGAACAAACAATTTGTATCATCATAAGGGATTAATTTCAATCTGCTCCATCTGTAACATTAAAGAAAGCAAAATATTAATATATAACTGAGTAAAATGGATTTTGAGATTTTTCTTTTTTCCTACCTCATGTTGATCTCGGAGAGAATGTAGTTTTCCACCTCGCTAGGTCCAGCCTGAGGGGAAATGGCACTGCTCACTTGTAGTGCTTGTTCCACCATTTTGTATTCTAAAGAGAGAATAAGTTATATTTTATTTGTATGTAAACAGCATCTATATATCCTACAGTTGTGTATCAGTTCCATTGTTTTCCTTTTAACCTGCTGTAAGTGGCTATTTGATTAAGAGCCACGTTGGGTTGTACTGTGCCCTTTGCGGTTGACTTTTTTTATGGCTTTCAACGAACTTGTTCTCGCCATGTAAACACAGAGTCACATGACTCCTCAGCATACTGGGTGTGTCCTTTGTGTTGCAAGTGGAGAGTAAAAAAGATGAGCTCATCCACTGTAGGTTCCCTTTTCCACACCTTATTAAGTGTTGTTGTTATTACTTTTCCTTTTAAATACACTAGTTATAAACAGTCAGATTTCATTTGTCTTCATGACAACTGAAGGATGAATACAAAATACACAGAAAATGTAAAAAAAAAAAAGAATATAATGCTGTTAAATTATAATTCTAGGCAATATTCACTTACTGAACACTTTATTAGGAACACCTGTACATTTACTCATTCGCCAATTATTATGTAATCAGCCAAATGTTTGGCAGCCATGCAATGCGTCAAATCAGCAAGACATATTTCTATAATCTTGTGGAATTTCCGCACACGTCAATGTCTTGAGTTTAACACTACAGAATGGCACAATAAAGAAAAAACTTCCAGTGAGTGACAGTTGCTGCGGACAGAAATGTCTTGTTGATGAGAGAGACGTCAATAGAGAATGACCCGACTGGTTCGAGCTGACAGAAAGGCTACAGTAACACTGTGCAATTTTAGTGAGAAGAAAGGCATTTCAGAATGCATAACATGTCGAATGTTGAGGCGGATGGGCTACGACAGCAGAAGTTCCACTTCTGTCAGTCAAGAATAGAACACTGTGTCTGTACAGGCTCACCAAAACTGGACAGAAGACTGGAAAAACTTATCCTGGTCTGAGGAATCTTGATTCCAGCTGAGGCACACAGATGGTAGGGTCAGAATTTGGTGCCAGTAGGATGAATCCATGGAACCAGCTTTGCCTTGTTGGCATTTGGAGAATGTTTTCTTGCCACACTTGCCCCATTAATACTAATCAATCATCGCTTGAATGCCACAGACTATTCGAGTATCGTTGCTGAGCATGTACATCCTTTTATGGCCACAATTCTAATCTTTTAATGGCTACATCCAGAATGATAACGTACCATATCACAAAGTCATCTCAAACTGGTTTCATGAACATGACAATGCATTTTTCAGTGGTCTTCCCAGTTACTGGAATGATCTAAATTCAGTAGAAAGCTTTGGGATGTGGTAGAATGGGAGATTCGCACCTGAAGGAATTGCATGATGCAATCATGTCAACATGGACCAGAATCTCAAGGAAATGTTTCCAGCATCTCATGGAATCCATGCCAGGAAGAATTGATGCTGTGTTAATACTAGTTTTTAGTACAGTATTCCTAAAAAAAGTGTTCTTTATAAAGTGTAAATACATTGAGTAATGCTGTGTATGCCACCCTTTTGTTCGCGTGTGTTCCTAGATAAAAGGTTAATGCAAATATACATTCAAATCAGCCAAACTGTTCAGAGCTGAGTAAAAATGAAATAAACACATTCGTCCATGTTGTTTTTTCCCCAACTAACACACTAAAATAAAAAAAATTCTTAATATGTCGTATACCATGCGCACTGTAATTTACAAGTGGAATTGTTTTTGTAGTTGTTTTCCTACATCCAGAACCTGCTATAAGCACTAAAAAAGATTTTTAAAATGATTGTTCAACAAACTGCATTCAATTGTCTTATACTGATATTCCAGGTTCATACTGAACACACTAATTCTATGCCAGCCTCAAAATAAACACACTACTTTGATGTAGCAGCATGTTGTAAATGGAACAACAGCTTATGGTGTGACAAGCAGCCATCTTTGTGTTGGCTGACAAAGAACAGGTTACAAAGGCAGAAACAACATAAACACGTACCTCAGTTGTAGGTTGAAATGGACGCCGCCCTGTAACACAAATATCCATTATCAAACAGAAGTTAAGCTATTACATTCATTTGCACATTTTTTAAATCAAAATAATATATATATTTATCTATTTTGCAGAGTCACTTACAGCAGCGTCCTTAATGGCTTTTGGTTGCAGGTGTGTGTCTGAGCAACGATAAAGCCACGCCTTTAGGACTTTTCCTTTCTGGAGGGACGTGCAGTCATATTGAACTGAATCCACTAGAGGACACACTCTATGTCGTCATTGGGTACTTTTCTCCTGACATACATAAACAAATAGTGCATGCCTGAGTCATGTTTATGTGTCAAAGCCAAAGCACCCTTGTTTGGACATGAAAAGCAGACACGAACTCTTCAACTCTGAATACTAACTAATTTATTGTTCAAATATATTTAGAAACAAATGTCTGTAGAGTTGAGACTATAGGCTGTTCAACATACATTTTTAAAAGAAAATATAAAACCACCCTGAAATGTCATTCAATTTCAACTCTGCATTTCCACATAGAGCCTCTTTAGTCAGCTATAATCATAATCTGTCTAAAACAATGTTGAGCCTATGAAGTTCTTAATGCTTATGTACTGTATATTAATAAGTACTTTATAAGTAACATAAAAGTTCACAATTAGTTTGAATCTTAAATGAATACTTATTTTGAATTTCTGCTATCATAACCCGATTGGCTTACACCTATGCTTTTTGAGCTTTTTGGCAACAGAAAGCCGGTAGCTTGTGCTTCCTGCCCTTAATCACCTAAACGGAACTTCTGGATACAGAAAAACACAGTGTGACTTTGTGCGATGTTTATGTTGTGTTGAAGACAATAAACCATCTGTCCTTAGTTTTCCCATCAGAGAGTGTCACCTGCCTTGCTGCAGGCAATCAGCAACACCAGGTCAGCTCGAACACAAGGTTTTGGTAGATAACCAGCAATGCAATACTGATTTTACCAATTAAACCATTATTAAACCAGTATTAAACTTAAAACTTTTGAATTGCAATTAACCCAATATTTTTTTTAATATATTAAACCATTAACACTCATATTAATACAGTACTCTAATGCACTAATAGGTGGATTAGATAATGCTCTAAAGTTAATTTTATTGATATTATGAAGCTTTCTGTAGGACTCTCCAGTGTCAGTGATTTGTAACAGTCAGTAAATTTTACATCAAGAGAGCAGCTTCTGGTTTTCTTATCAACTTTGAGAGCTACTAAAAAAGTACACAATAACAGACTGACTAACTTTCATAACATTAAATGCAACTAAACATTACTACAAATACTATATAATTTTAAACACAATTAACTCTCCTTCATGGCAGGACATATTAAACAACCCTATCATTAATTGTTTTCCTATTAAAGCATACTCCATCAGGCTTTATTCCTTTCACATTTGTCCTTGTGCCAATCATAAAGCACTGTAATAAAACTAGCAGGATTTTATAGCAGTATGGATAAATACATAATATATGTACATACACCAATCAGGCATAACATTATGAGCAGTGACAGGTGAAGTGAATAACACTGATTATCGCCTCATCATGGCACCTTTTAGTGGGTGGGATATATTAGGCAGCAAGTGAACATTTTGTCCTCAAAGTTGATGTGGTAGAAGCAGGAAAAATGGGCAAGCATAAGGATTTGAGCGGGTTTGATATGGGCCAAATTATGATGGCTAGATGACTGGATCAGAGCATCTCCAAAACTGCAGCTCTTGTGGGGTGTTCCCGGTCTGCAGTGGT
This sequence comes from Hemibagrus wyckioides, assembly GCF_019097595.1. Classification (NCBI taxonomy): domain Eukaryota; kingdom Metazoa; phylum Chordata; class Actinopteri; order Siluriformes; family Bagridae; genus Hemibagrus; species Hemibagrus wyckioides. Next base: position 12,622,259 of record NC_080728.1, on the reverse strand, counting down.
CAGTATCTATCAAAAGTGGTCCAAGGAAGAAACAGTGGTGAACTGGCGACAGGGTCATGGGTGGCCAAGGCTCACTGATGCACATAGGGAGTGAAGGCTGGCCCGTGTGATCCGATCCAACAGACAAGCTACTGTTGCTCAGATTGCTGAAGAAGTTAATGCTGGTTCTGATAGAAAGGTGTCCTGTCCTATAACCTACAGGACTTGAAGGATCTGCTGCTAACATCTTGGTGCCAGATACTGCAACAGAGGTCTGTTTTGGCAGCAAAAGGGAGACCAACACAATATTAGGCAGGTGGTCATAATGTTATGCCTGATCGGTGTATGCATACAATGTTAATACAATGTCATAGTTGCATGACAGTTACCACAATTAAAAGTAAGGTTAGCCTTTGTGTACCACAGTAAAACCATGACAAATCCTATTGCTTTAAGGGTCTGTCAGCCAACAGATATGACCCAGAGCTTTAACCAGGGAAAATTGAGTCATTTAGTGTTTAATGTGTTTAAATACTAGGACTGTTGGAGAAGGTTAGCTTGTCTCTCCGACTTAACGTCTCTCTGAGGTTCCCTCTCTAAGATGGCGGCGCGGTTGACGTACCCAGTCAGGGCATACCTGTGCTTTGCGGCGGCACTGCGCCTGCTCGTCTCTATAGCAACATTAATAAACGCTTGCTTTCCAGTTCATGTCGATGATTACTCGAATAAAAAAATGGAACCTTTACCAGCCTCCTATTATGGAGCCTTGGATAAATCTAACCCTGTCATTTCCGCCTTTGAGAAGGATTTAAAAGAGTTTAAATCGTACATGAAAAGAATTCGTGAGGCTCTAACCTTCGACCACTTCTCTTACTCAAGAGGGTAAAAACATGGTGTATAACTTCATGTAGTGTCTGTGTATACCGTTATACATACACCTCCGGCATGCCTTCGTTTTCAATGTGATGTTCATTTGGGTGATTAAGCTTGTTTTTGACAGGTCTTTGAAACTTTTTGACATCTGGAAGAAATATGAACCTCGTCTCCCGAGCTCTTATTACAAGGAACATCTGCTGGACATCGCAGATTTTCTTTTCGAGAATAAAGTAAGATCATTTATTTCCTCTTTTCCTGTTATTTGTTTTTTTTTCATGATTTATATCAGACCAGCTATCTTATTAGGTACACCTATGTTATAGCTTCATTCAGGATTTTATATGGTTGATATTTGATATTATTATTGGTGCATACTGTCTATCAGTGGGAAGTGACCACTAAAGGACCACCGCTGACCAGATATGAGTAGATGGTGGATCACTGTCATTCCTAACACAGCAATGGCACCAGTGCCTGAGGTGCTGATACGAGACTATCAAACTTCGCAACATTACTCAATTTTTAAAAGAATAGTCTCTGGGCATGAGGGATTGGTCCATCACCGGGTTCCATGTGTACACATATACACACTCATTCACACACTCATTCATGCTTAGGAGTCAAAAGTCCACTTATTGCCTTGTATTGGGAATTGGGAGGAAACCCACACAGACAGGTGGAGAACTTTGTATACAAGTCACACCAGTAGTGTACATTGTGTAAAAAGCTGTTTCGATGCACGCTGTTTCGAAGCTCTGTTGAGAATGGTCCATCAGGAAAATAGTATCTAGTTAGCAGTGCTCCCATGGCACCTTTGCATCCATAAACAAGGTAGAATAAACGGATTCAATATGCATATCAAGAGATGGTCTATAGTCAATGACTTTATGTTTAACGTAGATGTGCCAAGTAAAATGTCCAATTTTATTGATATTTATAATGTATATCTACCTAGAGCACCAGTATTGTAGGTATACCTAATAAAGTGACTACTGAATTGTAAATAGATGAGCGATAATATGCATTCTATATTAAGTAAGTGTGGAATATAAAGGTCACTCACAGTGTTGGAATTGTTTTGTGTAGTTTTACAGATTGGCACTGTGGCAAGGATACACACGCTACCTACACCGGTTCTCCCCTGCTAGCTTGGAGAACATCAGAGATCTGGAGGAGTTCAAGCACACCTTCTTCTCACATGGCTTTCATATTGCAGAAGCAAAACTTACGGTTAGGCATATTTAAACCAGCCATGTTTTACAAAAGCTGGTCTAAAGATTCTACTGGACCAAAGAGATGTCATCTCTCAAGTCTGTTAACTGGTTGTTTGTGTATTTGTTAGCTCCGTGCTCTGTATGGGGAATGCTTGTGTGCTTATTACTTGGAACGTGAGAGGTGCAGGCAGCCAGATTGCATCGGGATGCAGAAACTGTGCAAGATTCTTGCATTTTTGCGCATCATGATGCAGGCCATCCTGCCCCATGAGAGCCTGTGCTGGTTGTTGTACAATGGTACGTAGCGCAGGAGCTCTTCCTGCTGAAGTAAAGCGATTTAAAACATTTTCATAATGTAGTTCTAAGTATTTCACTTCTCTTCCCAGGTTCTTTGTACATCTACAAAATATGTCGGTTCTTGATGTCCACAAGTCACTCTGCACAGGTAACCATGCATGCTTTCAATCACTGCACTGAAATGTCCTACAACATTGTGGATTCTAAACAGTTTTAAACAATCTATGTGTTTCTTTCTTTCAGGCTCTGGAGTATTTACTGTGGGCATGTGTGTGCCTGGAGACATCCATCCCATTGCTAACTCCTAATTTCCTGTCATGGAGAGCCACACTGTACTGTAGTGTTTGTGAATGTTACTTTGTTGGCCAGGCTGCTGTGCAGGCAGAGGTCAGTTTTTCACTTCAATGATCAAAACTGCTCTATTCTCTCTGTAAGGCTTAAATATTGAGGATCCTGAGGTGCTATAGTTCTCTCTTAAATTTTTATTCCCTTAACTATATATTCCTCCATTTCATATTCACTGTAGTTTTACTATATTTACTGAATATTTTAAAGAAGTTAATAAAGTATATGCCTCAGTGAGTCATCCAATATAGGTTGACTTATATAAAAAATGTACATTTTAATGTTCCTTCACATTAATTCAATCCTGTTAAATGAACACATTCACTCCTGTGGATTATTTAAAACATTCACATATTTAATTAGAAGATGCATCATTGAAATTCTCATAGGAAGAAAAAAACGACAAACATGTTACTCTAATTATAGATAGAAAGTAAAAACTATTAATTAAGAATAACCTAGAGTGCCTTAATGCTGTTACCATATACCATATGTAAATGGTTAAATGCATGCTTTCCTAGACTCCATGATGAAACATTATTTTATTTTATTTTTTTAAGCTTCTTATTTAAAAGCTGCTAGAACTAAATGACCCCAAATGGCCATGTAACTGTATAACATGGCTACAAAGGGCATCTTCATGTGCATTCATTTACTTCATTACGTAATCATCACTTAGTTTAGAATTTTCCATTATTCACTACATTGTGACTTTTCTTGTACAGGTTTTTGCTAGACGAGCTCTTACTAAAATAGATGAACTAGGGAAGCTGGAGAAGTTGAGCGGATTCCCATCCTCACCAGAGACAAAGCGAGCCTTCAAAGAAGCCACCATTAAAGTATGAATGAAACTCATCTTTGAAAAGTATTTCTCTTAAAAACAGGACCTTTTTTTTTTGGCAAAAAATATCAATCTTAGAAGCTGTGAGTAATCTGGTCTCTGCAATGCTCTAGTCTCTGTAAATGGAGGAAAAAAAAACCCAGCCATCTTCCAGTTGTGGTAAAAAGGCATTTACTTGTCAGTTCTGTAAGGTCCCGGTTCTGTAAGCCATTATCTCTGACTTCTTCTCACATGTTTGTAGGGTAAAGCTATGGAAGGAACTATATATGTTTGGATTCAGTTAACTTCCACCAACATCGCTGACTAATCCTTTAAGATATAAAATTGGATTCCTTATGGTGCCTGGTTTATTGCTCTGTTATGATGAGTGTGTTTTTGTGCATGCTTTTGCAATGCTGCTGTGTTGGTGTGCAGGTTGCTGTCATGGTGTTTAAACGCTCAGTGTATGAATCTCGGAGGAAACCTAAAGGATTTTTCAGGCTGAAACAGAAGAGCAATCTAAAGGATGGCCAGAATGTGAGTGTCCTTTTCCTGTCAAGGTTCCACCTTCTAGCATCTACAGCAATGACTTTATACTTGATATATATTATTACATTCTTACAGAAACTTATATTTATGTATAAGATACTGTGTTCTATAAGTATGCTAAGTATACAGATACCACAAGTTGCTGTCAAAAGGGTTTTTTCTTCTACTTCTTCTTAATATGTTAATGACTCTTATTTCACCCCAGAATCCATGGCCACGTACAACAACCGAGCGCATCCTGATGGAGCTGTTTGACGGAAATGCTGCTCAGTTCCTGGCAGTGTTGGAGGCTCTGAGGGACAGTTCCCGCAGACCTCTGCAGACTGGCATACCGGATGACCCTGATATACAGGAGGTGGCAGTCGAGCTCATGTCAGCCGGCATCAGCATACTATCCGGTATCCATTCTGTCCGATTCCCCCTGTATATAAATAAACCATGGTTTGATTTAGCTTGTAGTTTTAACTTTCTTTTTCGGTTTAGGAAATGGTGGATCCTTCCTTCGAGTTGGCAATGACAGCCTGCCTTTGTCTTTGAATGCCCTCACTCCTACTTGCACCCTAATGGAGATGGCAATAGCTGGTGAAACGTCTTCATTTTTTATAGAATCTGTGTTTTAACTGTATATTTTGCTTACTATAGTTACTATGTCATTGGTTACTATGACTTTTACCCCAGGGGAGAATCTGATTTCAGTGGATGCAGCAGTGAAGTTTGTGAAGCTCCTGTTTAGATATGAGCAGTGGGATGTGTTCTGCAGCCTTTCAAACAACCTTGTGGCAGTACTGTCTGTAAGTCAGCTGGTAAAATCATTAAAAAAAACTGTTTAAAATGAATTGCTTTGCATTTGGAAGTGCATTAAGACTACATTTTTGGTAGAGCCTGGAGGGCAGTCTCTTCCGGAAGTCTGAGTTGGAGCTTACTCTGTTGGAGGCTGTGGAGCGTCTCATTTCCTCACAGAGGGTTCGGCTGGGGACCAAAGACCTCATGGCTGAGATTCAAACTGGTAGTAAAAACTGCTGAAGTGTTGAAACCTTCTGTGAGATGACTAATTAACATTTATGGTATTGTGCACGAGTGACAACCCTTAGCTGCAGATGTTAGGTACTTTATAGAACAATTTATGGTTCATATTGCTGTGGTATGAGAGGAATAAATTGTAATGAGACATGCTGTTGGAAAATAATCAGCTGCTTTGTGTCAGGCTGCATCACACCACCTGATTGTTCATTGTTTTAATCTTCTAGCACAATCTGCTGAGTTTTATTTCTTATCTATTACACATAAACTAAAACAGTGCTTTGATCATATTGCAGTGAAATATTTGTATACTGTAAGGTGTCTTTGGGTGCAAAAAAGATTTGGATTTGCACCAATTTTTTACATTGCACTGTGGGTGTATATATATTCTGATATACATTCTTTCCTTTCTTTATGTTTCAACTATAGATAATGACCAATCTTCAGTGCCAATTAGCATGACAGATGAGCTCCTAAATCTGGTCCAGACTCTGCATGTATGTGTGTGTGAAGCAGCCCAGGTCAGCACATAGACACACACAGCAGATAAACACATCTTTGGCAATTTTTTTTGTTATTCCGTATGTACTATCCTGCATGTATCTGTGTTCAGGACATCAGAGCGGATGAGGACCTGGTGCTGGATATTTTACTGTTTCTCTGGGCGAAATGTAAGCTTGTGTTTCAGAGAGCTCAGGCCAGACACAATGACCCAGTGTGCTACATGGCCAAAATGGCCTTTCCCGACAAGGTAGTTAAATGGCAGATTGATGTCTTATTTTGATTTAATAGTACTATATTTTAAATAAACTTACTAAACCATTTAGTCATGTTGCCTAGTCAGAATTAGAGTGATTTTTTAGTCTTATTTTGGTTTTATGTTCATTTACTGGTCAGAAATATGTTGATGGGAAATTTACAGAAATTAAGTGCAACTAGAGGTCAGAGCATTTGAATTGATTGAACTTTGACATTTGACATTAAACTTTAGGTATTCAGAATACAATACATGTTGTATGCTGATCTAGTTGATCAGCTGAATCTGGGTTGAACTGTATTCTCTCTGTACTGTAGTATAGGTTTGCACTAAGAATCAAATGGGAATGACTCAATGAATTAATGACTTGTTCTTACAGTCTTAGACTAATAATTTTAGTGCTCATTGAAGTGTGTTGCTGGTCATTAACTGCTTAAGCAAACAGGACTAACACAACAGTGTTCAATTCAAAACACACTGAATTCTGCATATGTGGAAATGCATTACTGTCAAAGGTAAAATTGAAAAGAATAAAGCACTAGGCTCGGCTTAACAATAAGAGCCAGCTCTTTGCAATTCCCAAATAGCTCAATTAAATTATTCAGTAAAATCTTGCTTTAACTTATGACTAAAAAAATAACACTATACTTTGCATTTATTGTGGTACAAAAAATCAACCTAGATAAATGTGAAAACAGCAAAGCACTACATATGTACATTAACGAATGCAGTAATCATTGCACACTAATGCATCTGCACTTTAATTTAAAGGATACAAAAAAGCTTTCTGTCCATTTAGCCTGATATATACCTCTCCCATACGCTACTTTGAATACTTTATGTTATTCTTGCAAACATTCATACAGAGATGAGAGCCAAAGGCACTGCTAAGTCACTCCCTGTAAATACCAGATGCATTTTACATGCCATTAGATTATTGTGAATACAGAACGCTGATACATTTTAAGCAGGAGACCTATTTGTCTTCTGTTCATATAAAAAATACCTCATTAGAAATAAAGTTTGCTGCCAGTGTTTAATCTAAACTCAAAGAGAACTGCTTCGCAGGCAACACATCACTAATGTTAATTTTGACTCTCTTATGCAGTGGGTCCAGACTCTGTTCCTCCTGTGTGAGGTGGCCTATATGTGTCAGCTGGCTGATATAGACCCAGTGGCAGTGGCTGAGATGACTTTAAGACTGGCCTCAGTGCTGGAAGGCGGTGTAGAGGTACTTTCACTGACCATCCCAACAAAAGGTATGTAATTAGACACATTTTGCTGACTTCATTGACACGTTTTAGAATTAGTACAAAATTCTCACTTCCTTTCTTTAATTATATTATGTTGCTTTTGTCTGTGTAGATTCAATCAATGGCAGCAGTCTGCGGTCCACCCCTGTGGAGAAACCTACAGCTACACCTATTGTATGCTCATCTGAGCCACACTGGTGTCTTAATTAAATGTGAAAGTACTAATTAAATGGTCAGATACTGTGTAATGACATTTAGCATGACTTAATTACAATTAGCATCTGTACATGCCTCCAGAACTCACAAGCAGAACATTTTGAGATGGTTTGGACTGTGCTGGAGAAAGGCCTGGAGTGTGTATCAAGAGGCAGGACTGTATGTCTCCTTCATGATCTTTCTGCCATCTCTGACACTGTATACCTCCAGGTAGTACTGTAGCACACAGTCCACTGAAGCTAGCATCTCCAGTTAGTCTACATGGGAATGAGAAGCGAAAGAATAACGGTCACATGTACCCAGTAATGCAGTACTAAATTGACCAGCTTGTTCATGAACATTTTTTCTGTAGAAATAATACATTGTTCCAGATGGTGGTTCCACAAAAGAATGATTAGTCAGCAATAAAATGACTGAAATACATCACCCTCACCAAGATTATATGAAGATGCAGATTAAAATGTCCACACACCATGCTTTCCACATATTTAAATGTGATGGCTTTTGAATTTTATGATATAGTAACTTCTTTATTTGTTAAGCTCTGATTTTCCAATGCCTTTGGCAGTATTGAGTCCCGGAAAAACAACTTAATTATGAGAAAGGCAGGTTTTGTAGAATTAAGTGTGAATACTAAAAATCTTTTGTAATTTTTACTCAGATGTTTAGTGGAGAACATTTGAGATCTTCTGGGCATGGACAGTTTGAGAGCACTAGCAGTTCATGCACAAGATCTCTCTCAATGGATATGCATATGGAATTACTGGCTTTCCAGCACAGGATATCCCTCAAACTCCTAGATATCTACCCAGGTATGTGACGCCTCACCACACACTCCCCCCTCCATGAAAGAAAAAAAAAACAATAATGGTGCATATGTGTTGAATATTACTTGACAGCTGTGTTTCTCCAAATCAGATGATGAGAATCCTGAGGGGAGAAAGAGGCTAGGTATGCAGAGTGCACAAGGACCGTCTACTGTGGTACAGGCAAAGAGGGCCAAAGCAGGTAAACTCATCTACTCATCTTTTCAAAAAAAGAAAAAAGATCTAAGAAAAAATCTAAGAGGTATTTTGTGTACCCATAACACAGTCTGAACAGTGCTGCAATGCCCTTTGGTTATTTGTAACAGAATGTACACTGCAAGAGAAGATTAAGAAGAATAAAGTCTCCAGAGTTTTGTTTCTGGTTCAGAAGGCCTTACTTTCATACAAGAAAGATGCTTCTAACAGAGAAACCACAAAGCTGCTTGAGGTCTGTGTGTAAAATCACCATTTAAAACCTTCATAAGCCAGAAAACATTGTAACAGTTGTCTTGTGCTGTTTTTATATCCAGGAGGCTTTGGCATTACTGGAGAAAGCAGGTGTTGAGGAGAAGAGGCTGCTTAGTGATGCTACTTCTGCAGAGATGGAATCAGGAGTAGAAGAGAGGTATAGACCTCCTCCACCTCCTGTGCTGCTATCACGTAGCAACCAAGCTTTAACCTTCACACCAGGACCATATGTGCAGGAGGAGCAGGTGAACTCACCAAATTACTATTCTGGGATTTTTTCCCCTTTTGTTTCCTTTGTTGTCTGGTTTTACTTTAATACAGTGTCTTGCCACAGATTCTTGGTCACAGTGAGGCCTGGGCTTTGACTTGACCATTATAATGAATTTGAGTTCTTGGTTTTGAACCATTTGGTCACCAGTCTGTTGAAGACTGGAACATGTTTTCTTCTAGTATTGGCCTATATTTGGCTCCATCCATCTTGCCCTCCACTCTGACTAGCTTCTTTGCTTTGACTTTGCTGATTAAAAGAGCGATATATTTTAGTGTACAAGCACGCCTCACTAGGACAGTACTCTCAACTATATGCCTTTATATCTTCTGCACATATAAGTAAATGTAGTGTACCACTATAAGTAATTTAAATTTGATGTTTACATGTTTGTTCTTTGGAAAACATATAATGTACAATACATTTCTTCTGGCAGAGATGGATGCATTAAGGTAATAAAGGGCAAAAGTGCAAAACATTTAAAAAATTATTTTGGTTTGGTGCAGGTTTGCTGGTACCGTATTTATGGTAGAGAAGTTGAAGGTGTCAACCTGAAAGTGAGGATTGGAGACTGCCACCTGGCTGGCACTGGTGAAATGGTGAAGAATACCAAAAATTATAAACATGTACAATGAACCAGTGAATAAATGTAAAAATTAAACAATCAGATACAAAATGCTGATCCAATATACATGAAGTGACTGTAGTATTTGTTCCAGACCGAGTGAGTTGTATTCAACTGTCTTTTTGAGTCATTTATACTCATCAGAATGTACTTGTGATTTTCTGCTATGCAAAATATTACTTATTAAAGTAGTAAATTTATTGATCCAATTAGATTCCATCTAGAGGAGAACGCTTGTTTTGCGTAAGTGGCCTGGAGCCCAACCAGAAGTATATCTTTGCTGTGGCAGCCTACGATGCTCAGGGCAACCTGATTGGTGGCAGTATTGGAGATACCACCAGGCCTGTGCTAGCCTCTCTCCCCCTGCCTCTGTTGACAGCCTGGGCACATCTGGCTCAGGTACATCATGTAGATGGAAGGTATTAGGCAGGGGTGTCAGATCTTATCTGCAAAGGGCTGTTGCGGTGCAGGTTCTCATTCCAATCAAGCAGGAGCCACACCCGATTCCACCTGTTCAATCAACGGATCTTGATCAACCTGGGTCTGACCTGAGTCTTGATCAATCAACTTTCAGTAGACTCAGGTATGGCTTCTGCTCGGTTGGAATGAGAACCTGCACCTGCAACAGCCCTTTACGGATAAGATTTGTCATCCCTGATATAAGACATAAGGCTTACACCAGTAATATTCCAAACTCTCTACTCCAGGTGGCCTACCAAACAGGCCAGTATGCACTAGCCAAGAAAGCCTGCAGTGAGATTTGGAGCCACTTTACCCTTCCGTCAGTTGCAGATTCTGGATCCTGTCAGGAAGCAGTGGATGAGAAAGCTCCTCAGAGGCTTGCCCAGACAAAGTTAGACAGCTATATCTGTGGAGATTATCTACCAGATGTTGTTCTGAATACACCCTCAGAGACCTTATATGTCTTATTTGTTTTATATTTATCCCTTAAGATTGTGCCCAGAGACATTGCAGCTCTCTTCTCCAATACTACAACAGCTTTTCCTCACCTCGATCTTTATGCAAACTGACATCCACATCCAGGAGAGAGCACTGTACTGTGACTCCCTCGGTGATGGAAGCCCATTGATCTGGGGACAGGTTAGAGTCTCATCACCTGTATCTCATGTGTGTTGAATGAAAAAGTGAATATTTTGTGGCAAATAAAATGCAAATTTTCTTTAACGCTGTTCTCATAACCTTTGCTACAGGAGGATAGACTTGCAGAGTGTGAGAGGATGCTTGTGGCCATAGATCTGTCTCTTCATCTCAATGACATCAGTGCTGCCTTACAGGCTGTAGTCAGCTGCTATGGCCTCCTGGCACCTCTTATCTTCTATCAGATCCCATCAGACCCTGTGGTTCAGGTGAGTTGATCAAGATGTTTATATTACTAAGCTGTTGAATGTTTGAATCTGATCAGAAAGTATCCATTAATTTTCTATAGCTCATTTAAAATGTTAGTGTTTCAATAGTAATGACTTTCAGAGGCCGTTGTATGACAGTGTTGTTATGCTAGTGAGATTCTTTTAGTAGAATAAGAGGAATAAATTGTATTATGCTATTACTGGATATTTTTCTATAACCCAAACCCACTTTGGGTATTTCTTATATCATGTTTGTTGCTCTTTTACTATAGAAATAGTGTGCCATTTGTGACAGTTAATAAACACGTTATATCTTCTTGTCAAAATTGTGAACCTATTGTTTTTACATTCTTTACATTTTAACTATTTAATTATGAAACTATGAACCATATGAACTATCCTTTATGCTTATTTCAAGGTGCTATTGAAGTGTCTGATGGTACTACAGGAGATTCCATCTGCACTTAAACAAAAAAGGCCTGTTGCTACTGCTGAATCACTATATCATATGGTGACCTGCATTACGCACTATGTAGCCAAGGTAATAAGTGTTGTTGTAACATTGATATATATTAATTAATTATATTGATATAATTAATTTATGTCAAACTAATCCGAAATACACTGGGATGTTATTGCATACAGTTACTTATTCTACTCAGTTCCAGTGTTTACCAAATCCTGTAACCTGAGACTGCATTGCTAAGACAAAGTACAAATTTCTTGGTGCTTTTATGTGTGTAGGGCTTGCAAGCCTTGAAAAAGGAAAGTATGGCATCTTCAGTGATGGAACAAGGCAAGCAGCTCCTAATGGAGATGAGTGAGAGTCTACAGCAGAATGACAAGGTGAGCGCTCTTAATAAAACTTATATGAACTTTCCTCACTCATGTCCAGGGTTCCACTGATGGTCTTCAGATCCATTTCCACCCAGGCCAGGATATAGCATTTACTGAATGAAAGAATGAATGAACAAATGAACAAACAAATGAATGAATGGACAAAAGAACAAACAAACAAATGGCAATTAATATGGTTAGAAAACTGATGTAGAAAATATAGATATAGAAACCAGACACACTTAGTTGTTTATGTAGGGTAAGTAATAAAATAGCACATTGTCGCTTTTGATGGCAGAAATATCTCGTGTGGATTCTTATCTATATATCTATATCTATCTTATTAATATAGCCACAGTATATATCTATATACATCATTGAACAGTGATTCTAGAAATAAAGCTTGCACTGCCACTTATACAGTCAGTCTTTCAGTCACAAATTGCAACTTGTTAGGTAGCTAGGGTCAGAGCACTGGATTAAGGGCCTTGTTAGGATTCAAACTCACTACTTTCTTATAAGTAACTTAGAACCTTAACCACTGAGCCAGCACTGTTCTAGCTACATCCTTGAGCATCACTGCTTCATGATGGTGTCAGTTTTGGACAAGTACAGTAAGTAACCACACTTTAGTCCTAATTGTGGTCATCAAGGTGTTTTTAATAAATATAAAGTATTGATTTACAGAACAAGCATTGTAAGCACAAGAAAACAGGCTTTAAGAATTCAGAATTATTGTGGATGTCTTTTGTTTTTCAGAGACAGAAACCCCACAAGAAGGCAGTGGCTGAACAGGAGGACGAACTTAGTGAGGAGCTGAAGGCTTTGACATGTATTGCTTTGAAGCAGCAGGAGAAAATGGGAGCACTAAATGAGAACAGAGAAGGTAGAAAGCCCAGAGAGTGGGGTCATTTTCTCTCCAATTATGCCTGTAAGATTAGGCCAGAAATATTAAACAATTGAAAATAATGAACACTAGGGTGGTAACAGTAACTTTGGGCTACATCACACCACCCTATTATTGATTATTTTCTATAACAGCATGTCCTGAGGTTACTTACTTGTAATAGTCTTTTAGACAGAATGATTCCAAAGCTTTGTGATCTCCATGTTAAAAAAATTAGATTTCTAGTGTCAGTGCCATTTCTTTAAGCAGCAGACAGTTTTGATCATGACCTGAGTGGAGAAGAGGATCCCAAAATTCTGTACAATGTCATTGGTTCCAGCCCCCTCAGGAATGCCTTCAGAAATGGTAAGCTGGACACAATAATACAACAGAGAAAACAGATACAGTTATTGTAATGTATATACTATATTTTCCCAACAGTGATGAAGTTTAAACGGATGTCTAGCTTCATGGAGTTTGTTGCACTAGTTCTGGAGAAAGCTTTGCAAGAGGATCAGTTGGAACTGCTAATACAGTGGGGCCAAGAAATCTTCAGGTGGATTAAGAGGTCTGTATGTGTGTGTTTGTGTGCACATATCTGTGTGATTGTCTGGTTGCATGGCTAAAATGTGTGTTTCCTTACCAGCCGAGATGAAAGTATGATTTTGCCAAAGAAGGATGACAAGAAATCGAGGAAAGATCAGAAGAAGTTCACAACGTCTATCATACAGTATTGTAATAAAGTAAATAAACAAACACACTTACACATACATATCGTCATTGACATCCCTTACACTTCAAGAACCCTTCAAACTGCTACTTCGTATGTCTTTTACCAGATAAACAAAGTTTATAAAAAGAAGAATGAGCTGCAGAAGAAATCAGTTTGCAGCTCAGAAAACTCTGAGAAGTAAGCTCTAATGCTAATTCCTATGGTCTGTTCATTTGATGTTGTGTATTGCATGTTGATGCATTGTGTGGTGCGGCAGAGAGTTCAAGGCAGTGGAGACAATGATGAAACAGGTGGGTTCAGTGAGAAGCCACCAACGGCAGAGGATGATGAGGCAGGTCCACTCAGATGAGTTTCCATGGCGATGTCGTGCCAACCTGACGCTGGCTCAAGCACACCTGGGTCTGCTGAGAAAGTACTTACAACTAAACCCTGTTACACCTCGACAACACTGGTATGCTCATATCATCACTGGAAACATTTTTACATGTGCACTCTAAGGTAAATTGCAAACATTTTATCCTACAAGAGCTCTCGAGTTAGGAAATTGACATAAAAGTTGACTCCCTTAAAGGAACCTCTGATACACTTCAAATTGTAAATTTAGTGTGAGATACTATACTTTTATGTACGGATTATTCTGTCAAGGTTAAATAACTTATTTTTTCAGGTGCATGCATGCATTAAATAAAAATTTTATGAAGCACACTCATTTCATATTAATGACATGAAAGAAAGCAATTCAAAAGAAATCCATATTCATCCAATCCATTTTTTTTCATATTCAGCTCGGTGAACTTTGCCTTTTATGGAGTTTTTGGGGCATGAATAAATTAGCTGTGTTGTGAACATGCCTAAGAGGACAAATAAGAATAATGCTCTTTTGTTAACAACAAAATGACTAACTGAATGGAGCCGAACACTGTCCCAAATTACAAGGACACAGAACAATGGCAATGCATGGAAGACACAGATTGCAGTGCACATATGGCAATAAGTAAATAAAAAAATATAAATAAGTAGCAAAAGAAAAAACAAGCAAACATCTATCATATGTGTAAGTTTTGTGTTATCGCACAGTTATTCAGCAATGTTAATATGCTGTGTTTTATTTCAAATGATGGACATAGAGGTGTGGAGACATTTTTTTTTCTTAAACTTGGAATTATCACCTTTTTCTTTTTGATTAAAAACTACAGTTACAGCAAGCTGTCTCTACGCTTCTTCTCCTTGGCACATACTGGATCACTGGTGAAATGGAAAAACATTTCTCAACACACCAAGCATCCTGAGTTGAGCTCTTCAATCCACAAACCCACCATTCACAAAGCCAGTCAGGGTAGGTATTCTTGTTGAGGAATGGTGATGGACGATTTCGGAGCGATTGGTATATGAGGGATCACATCTAATCACATGATGAAAACTATGTTTAAAACATATGACTTATCAAGCTCATCTTAACAATTTGAATGTTAGTGTCACATGTGCCTTGTTTTTTTATACTACATTTTTAGACTTGGTTTCACTAATTTAATATAAAATTCTGGGCAGCGCAGTGGCTTAGTTGTTAGCACTGTTGCTTCACAGCAAGAAGGTTCTGGGTTCGAATCCCAGGTTCGAACAGGCAGGGGCCTTTCTGTGTGGAGTTTGCATGTTCTCCCAGTGCCTGCATGGGTTTACTCTGGGTACTCTGGTATCCTCCCACAGTCCAATAAACATGTACATTAGGTGGATTGGTAATTCTAAATTGCCCATAGGAGAGAGTGTGTGGTTGTCTATCTATATGTGGCCCTGTGATGGACTGGCGACTTGTCCAGGGTGTTCCCCTGCCTTTTGCCCAGTGTACGCTGGGATAGGTTCCAGCAGACCCCTGTGACCCTAATTAGGAATAAAGTGGGTATAGACAATGAATGAATGAATATGAAATTCTGAAATACATTTTAGTCCTCTGGAATATTGGAAATCTTGAACTGTCCATGTATTAGGAATAGCTAATAATATGCCAAATGTCTTGTTAGGAGCACCAAACAACAGTGGAGAAGGGTCTGGGGAAAGTGAAGTGGAGAGTGAGCTGGACACTCCACGAACACAACTGACCAGTGGTTCAGAAAGCAGTGAAACAACTGAAACATGCCTCAATATTTTTAAGCCACTGGACACAATCTACAAGGCCTCACTACACCTCAGGAGAGCTATGGTGCACACTAGTCCATACTTAATCCAAAAACATTCATTCTTTAGCTTGGACATTAGTGATAGCATATTGTGCTTGAATATTTGTGCAGGTTTTGGCTTATCGTGGAAGACTTTGGACATCTCTTCAGTGGGTGTGTGAGGTCCTGTGGGATCAGTTTAGCATCATTGCATTTCTGGTGGAGTGTAGCCAGAGCTCTGAAAATCCCAGCACATTGACGCTGGATCAGTTCTACACAGTGTTCACACCCCTGCTAGCACTGGCTTCAGAGCTGCTCATGGACATGATGGAGAAATTACAGGTCAGGTCATCCACCATAAGTGTCACACTTAATACAGTCAGTTATAACCTAATCTGTTTAATATTTGATGCTGAGGGCTCTCTTTCTAGCAATGGAAGGTGTATGATGAGGAAGCTGAAGAGCCGGAGACCAGGCCTCTGAATAGTGGAGTACAGGTAGATGTGAAATGGATGAAGAATTTGGTGTTGCACACACTGGAGCTCCTCTTCTACCAGACCAAATGGGAAACACTTGCTCATCTTGCCTTGCTATACAACTTTTATACCAGGTGAGTTGTGCTGTGCATTGGTGTCTGGGACAATATTGGCCTGAAATTCTCGATTGCTCTAGTATATTAACTTATTTTCCAAGGATTCACATATTTTTGTTGTGAAGATCAAAATTGCCCATGCTGCCTGAGTGACAGATCGGTAATCATGGGTATATGTGAGCTCATGTATGGCTTTCCCTGGAGTTTGTTACACTGCTCTGTGATGAACAATGCTAAGGTTGGCATTATGTGCTGTGTAATAAGGGAGAGTTAGCTGATGGGTGTGAATAAATAAATGACCACACGGGGAAGAAAATGTTAGAAACTGAAAAACAATTGATGATGTCACTTCAAGTTGTTATGCTATACCAGGTGATATAATTCCTGTTGGTTGTTTGGGAGTTGGTTACTGACTGCAAACAAGCTTTTAATCCACTAATTAATATATATTTGGTTGTTTTTATGGTGGCAAATTGTACATAATCCTTTGGGGTAGCTTTTGCTGCATATAAAATTGTTAAAGTTTAGCAGTAAACTTGTAAAAAAGGAAAAAAGTCATCTTAAAAAGGAAACTAATGGTTTATTTTCCAGGGAACACTACAGTCATGTCATTACCCCTGTACTGGTATATGCTCAGAGAAGACTGCTAGAAAGAATAAGCTACTTTGGAGGCCCTTCAGTCCCTCAGCCACATTTCACCTACACAGAGATGGTCAATGGAGAAAAGGTGAATAAAACGCTGTAGGCATTTTAAATAGTGAAAGATAACATTTATTCTCCACGCATTAGAATAATCCTGTGTAACTGACGTTTATCCACAGGTGACCTGTAGAAACTATGCAGGCAAGCAGCTGCTCTTATGTTCCAGTGTAGAGAGTTGGCATGAAAGTACTGCAAGTAGTACTGCCTCAGAACCTCTGGAGATGGCAGGTAAAGACTGAAATGGATCAGAGCTGTCTTACAACTATCATACTGTATGGATCATACTATATGAAAAGACAAGTGAGCTGTATTCAGACTTGATTTTCTGGGCAAATTCAGGTTATTCAGAGTATATGTGATCAGTTTTTATACTAAAAAAATCCTGTTTTGCAAAAGTCTGAGCAGTGCTACAGTACATAGTGAATTATAAAACTTGAATACCAATAAGCAATATTTTGTTATTGACTTTGAATATGGCCCCATGTGTATCTTACATACAAAATGCTATTAATCCCTTGAAGAGTCTAATTAGTTCAGGCAAAATGTGTTTGTTTTTCATCTCTGCAGAAAGGAGAAGAGCCATGTGTGTAGTCTCTGTACCGCTTGACATTGATGACACATTGCGCTGCTTCAGAGAGTCCCAGGCCAAGAGGCAACACACAGTTCGCACCTTCCAGCACAGTCACACACTGCTCATGCTTCTGCTAGCTAACACACAGCACTGTGAGTCCCTGTCATTGTCCTGCACACAGTCTGATTTAGAACTAGGGTTAGAACCCACTGGACACCAATAAAGCTCAAAATAAGTTCAATTTAGTTTTAATCATAGCATTTTAACATTAGAAATTGGCACAAAGCAGCTTTAAAGAAATCTGGGTGTATTCTTAGATCATTGCTAAGCAAAGCAGGAGGGACAATGGCAAAAAAGAAGCTCCTGAGATCACATGAGGAAGAAACTTTGTGAGGAACCAGACCCACAAGGATACACATAAAAGAGTAAAAGAGAACAGTATTAAGTGTGTTAAAAGGATGTTCAGTATGAAAGCACAGGGAGCACAAGACAGTCATTAAGAATACAGCAGCATTTTCTTAACAAATCTGACATATCCAGGTGAGATTATTCACTAAATTAATGGAGACTTGGGCATAAACTGTTATTCCTCTACATTCCTTTAATCGACTGACCTGCCTTCCTCTTCACCCCAGCTGACCCCACCATTTTGTTGAAACTATGTATGTATACCTTATTTGTTGAAAGACACTTAATGTTTCATATTTATTGTGTGAGTAATGTGATACTTTAAATAACTCTCTAGCAATAGAGGTGCCATTCTGTCAGGAGTCCTTCCATGGCTCACAGGGCAAAGTGGAGTTTAACATAGCAGCCAACACTGTGCCATCCATCGGTCCTCCAGATCTGTCCAATGAAGACTACAGCTCTGTGGGTTCTGTGTACAGCACACCCCTGTCTTCCTTGCACATCCAGGCCGTCTTGTCCTCCTATAACAGCTCTATCAGTGAGAATTTTTGTCTGAAATTTGCACAAGCATTAATACATACAATGTTGATCTTGAAGCTAAACACTTCTTGTTCACTAATGTAGAATACCTTCAGGCAAATAATTATAACTCACTGCAAGTTCAAGCTCTGCATGACCTTGGGAACCTGCATTTCTACAGTGGAAATCTAAAGTATGTACTAGTATAGTTAGATTTAGTTATATGTTACAGCTATGCTCTAGCATGGTATATGTGAGAATATTGTTGATAATAATGGTGTATATGTTTATATAATCTGAATGCAGGGCTGCTCATACACATTGGAGCAAGGCTCTGGACTGTTCCCTGCAGACCACAAATGTTCTAGTATGCTGGGATGGTGATTCATGGAGCCATAACTCCTCTCAACAGCCCCTGAGGCATGCTGGGATATGGGGCTGTCTCCAGGGTGCATTGTTGTCTGCTAAGATTGCTCAGTACGTAAAATGAAAAGCGAAGATATTTGTCTTGGCTGACACTTTACAAAAGTTTTGATCACACAGTGGTTTTTCTTTTGTCCACAGGTATATCTTAACATCTAACATAAGCCAACGAACAAATTGCTGCCTTCTCTCGGCTAAGCTCTTTAAGGTAAAGTGTTTTCTTCCTTTTATTCCACAGCAATGTATCAGGGATATTATCCTTTTATTATACATTTTCTTCCATACAAACTCCAAAACAGATTAGTTTCTAATTATATACATTATAACAGCTATAAATAGTAGTTCCCACAATTTTGCTTATAGTTAAATGCAGCTTGTTTCCCTGCTTCCCAAAAACAAAAAAGTACAGTTTTCCAACAACTAGATTTTTTTAATCTTTGTTAAATATCAACACCTCCTTTAATTTGTTAATAGTACATTTAGATTATTCAGAGAAAGCCTGAGTGGTTACTAGTGAAACAAACGTTAGAATTAGTGCATTAATATAATAAGCCTGGGATTTGAATAACAGCCTGGACTGTTGTCAGAGTTATAGAAAATGACTATTATTATTAATCAGATTTGAGAAGTGTTGTGGTATAGAGAGTATTGATATTCACCTTTAATTTGTTCTGTTTTAGATGAGATTCTTACAGCTGAAGAAAAAGGCTTGGAAATGATTATTTCTTGTTTATGTGATTAGTATATTTGTGTTTTGCTCAGTGTCTGTTAAAGGCGTCCCTGCCTCATCCTGATAATGATTTAGAATACTCTTCATACACACTGAATATGGAGCTCATACCTGGGGTGAAGGTCTTCTCAGAGTTGAACCAGACTCTCATCGGCAGCACTGTGGCCAGCCTGGGCTTTGTGTGTCACTGGCTCTACACCTCAGGACATCACCTCCCAGTACTGAAGCAACACAACCACATACTAACATTTCAAGACACCCTACACCTTATCAAATATGTTTTTACATTTATTAAATCTTTTTCTTGTGCAGAATAGTTAAAATGTAATAATCACTGCAATCATTCTCCCTGCATTTTTGTTGATCAAATGTTAGTGTTATACATGCTACTTATATGACCTCAAGTGGCATACGATACAAGAACAATATCCAGTAATTTTCCAATATTCAGTCATAAATGTGTGTGCTTTTTTGTGCTGTTTATTGATATTTTGTGGAACTGCTCCATGAGACATCTGCTGCAATCGAGAATGCCTCTTACCTGCTAAACATTTTGAGCTAATTTCCTGCCCACAACCATACAGTACCACACATTTTACATTTATTTACATTTACATTACATTTATGGCATTTGGCCGAGTGACTTACATTTATATACTGTAATTATACATCCTAGCTGAGGTGCCTTGCTTAAGGTCCAGAGAGTAGCAGTTAGGTAAAACTCACAACCTTTTCGATTAGCTCTAATCACTAGGTCAACATCTTAACCGCTGAGGTAACCCAGTCTCTACATTACACAGCCCAGCTCACTACATGAGTCAGTCTATTATTCAATAAATAACTTCTTGTCTGTGACTTTAAGTAGCAGAGGTGGACAATTAAGTTGCTGGTGCAAGTGATTGATTATAATTATTATTATAAAGTATATTCATTTGTATATAAGCCGATAAAATAAGTGGAGCTCATTGTAAATCTGAAAGTCCTTGAGTAAAATCCCACAGGGCAGGGAAATTAGTTACTATAGACTTTTCAACTACTAAGCGTTTTTTGGATCCGTGATGTTGCTATGATTAGTTAACACCATTAATTACATTTTGGCATCCCTTAATTTGCCAATGAGTTAATTTTATATTTCTGTCTGCTTGCAGGCACTTCCTCTTCTGGTTCTCTACCAGTATGTAGCCAGTAAAGTGTGTTGGCACCCACATCTCACTGCAGGATGCAGAATACTGAAGGTGTGTAAGAGTGGATACAGGTGAAGAAGTCTGGTAAGGGGTATTAGCACACTGGAGGTAGGCTTTGGGGAAAAGAGATGCTGGCTTTTTGTTGCTTTTTTCACTTTTCACTTTTTTTCTATAGATTATTAATAGATAGTATAATGAACAATTTTGGAATAAATTAAAAGTGGCCAAAGAGTAGCTTTGCTGCCTTCAAGGCCCCTGCTTCAATGTCTCCCCCTGTATCTGTGGAGTCAATGTGACTGTTAGTGTGTGTATACTATGGTTCCTTGTGTATTCCCACCTCACATCTAAGCAGGTTGAAGCAGTTACTGATGAATGAATGAATGAATGGATATTGTGTCTGCTGCCAGTAATGTAATGTCAGTTATAGGTCATGCTCTCAGTTTCTTTGTGTACAGGTAAAGATGTTGACTGAGCTGCGCCTTTTTGCTGAGGCAGTGAAAGAGATACACAGTCTCAGTGATGGAGAAGATGTCCCCCCGCCTCACAGCAGTTTCGCTAAAGCAGTGAAAATTCCGGTATAACACGTATCAGTAATCACATAGCTTGTAGGCAGAGTAATAACTATGGTAGAATACTAGCTGTAGGTTATATTAAGGATATCCTTTTCACTTGAGTATTGTGTTCACAGACATGGAAGAAGTTCAGTAATTATAAACCTCTCACAGATCCTTGTAATCTAGAGGTAACAAGCTTTTGTTTTTAGATAGTGGATAAAGAAACAGTACTTGTCTGTATAGAAACAACATGCTATTTTGCTGTCTGCAGGTTCTAGAGGAGCTAGTGAACAAAAGACTCAGTAAAGACATTGCGGCTTTGTATGGCACCAAACTGACCTGCCAACTCCATCTGGCTAGACTTCAACTCATCTTGGCAATGTGTAGTACGATTTATGAACTACCTGAGCCATTTTCAGGTATTACATACTGTAACAATGCCAAATGGGTTTGCTTTTTCAGTGCATGTTAGTAGTTTTCCAGTTTATTCTACGGAACACAGGTACATATTGAAACATATATGTTTACATGCATGTTGTCACACAGACCTTTTGGAGAAACAGGTGAGGAGCTCCAGTAGTTCCAGCTTGTGCAACTCCACCAGTGACAGCTCTCCCAGCAGCCCCTCCATGAAGAGTGTAGAACCCAAAGGCCTGCAACTTCAGCTCCAAAATGGCATACTTACTCCAGGACAAGTCAAGGTCAGTGCTCATTATTTTCACAAAATAAGCATTAAATATTAAATAATTTACATTTTTTAATCATTTTAAATAGTCACATGATTACTTGGGATTATATCATTATATTTGGCCCAACCAGAATATCATCTGGCTGAAAACATTCGCTGATATTAAGCTTTCACAAACCATTTAGTATCATTTAAAATCATTCTACTAAACCATAGATAATATCTCTTTAAATGCTCTATTACAAGATGACAGTATCTTAAAGTGCTGTCTATCCTGCTATGTGGTGATAATGATTATAAACATTATCACCAGATAATTGTGGAGATTAATTGTGGAGATTTTTATAAAATATATTTTATTGTTTTGAGATATTAAAGTACTGTACTATTATGTTTAAAAAAGGTTACTGTATCCTTGTCATCACCTGTATACTGATGTTTCTGCTGTCATGTAAATCTATTGGTGTCTCTTTCAATTTTGGCCATATTAACTATATTCATTATATATAACAATACAGTATATATCACTCAGGTCATGAATTATGTCAGTTAGCTGTTTTATACTGTCTATATTTCTTACAACTCATATGATTCTTATGACATTCTTATGATGTGTACTTCTGCAGGCTCTGCTACTGAAAGAGATCTTCAACCAGCTAAACTCTGAGCTGTTTTGCCTTCAGCGCATCTATACAGACCCTGAGGAGCTGGAGCTGGCTGTGGAGATCAGACTGCTGCTGTCCAATCTCACCCTGCAGCAAGGCAAAGCTGCCTTAAGGTAAAACATAAGGTTGATGTGTATATGTGCCTGTATACGTGTGTGTGTGTGTGTGTTTGTATATAATAATCATGTGGTTCTGCTGCAGTGCGGATCAGGCAGCGTCTGCTCTCAGATTACTGCAGGACTCTCCATTGCTCCAGAGTGACAGTATCAAACAACCGCCCCCCAGACGCCCATCTTCTGTGCTTAAGCAGTCCAGTACTAGAGCTGAGCCTGAGCAGGTACTCTGTAATGTGTATAAAATAGTAGATAGAAGTTGTGTTAAAATGGTGCACCCTCACTGTGCCTGGTTTCTCACAAGCATTATCTTAGTCAAAAGTTGACTTGATTAAATGTCTAAGAGACTGTTCAGTGTGACCCTTGCTCTAACTTTTAATGATAATAGTTTTTGCAATTTTCAGATCTGGTCTGTATCAAACTAGCATTTTATTACATCGGACTTGTTATCATATTTATTATATAGTTATTGTGGACGGAACTGATCTTCTTTCATTATTTTCGTTCCTTTTTTTAAGGATGTGTTCCTCATGTCCTGACACTAACCTGACAGTTCTCATACAGCAGTGTTGTCATTTCAAACATTTCAAGGAAAAAGTGTAACGCGCTCTTAATGTTTTTGTTTTTCTTGTGTAGCTGTATGAGCCTGAGGCAGATACTGGACCTCAGCTAGGGGACATGCCTGCTACAGTGGAAGCTTTAGAGCGCATGGGTCACTCACTATGGCTCCG
Source organism: Hemibagrus wyckioides (assembly GCF_019097595.1). Taxonomy (NCBI): domain Eukaryota; kingdom Metazoa; phylum Chordata; class Actinopteri; order Siluriformes; family Bagridae; genus Hemibagrus; species Hemibagrus wyckioides. The sequence continues at coordinate 12,598,913 of NC_080728.1, read as the reverse complement.
CTGCACACTGGCTGTCGTCCAGGGCCTCACTGCTCACATCCCTGGCACTGTCATTTACCCAGGTCAGCAGGAAATCCCCAAATATTTACTAGTACATTTTGGCCAATACAGTTCTTATGCAATAATTGTTTTAAAACCTTAAGATTTTATGCCTTAAATAGATGCTTTAAAGCTGATGCAATAGTTTATTCATTGTGATATGGTGTCATCAAACACACAGCTTTGTAGACAGTGTGATAAAAAAAAAGTGCATGGTGGTATATTTAAAATAATTTATGAAAGATATACAGCTATGGGGGTGATATATACAAGGGGAGTGGAAGATTTATGTACAGGGGTGCAGTAGTTATTGTTATAATTTCTCACCAGTAGTCTCCCTTAAACATCAGGAACGCTCCAGACATTTCTTGCTCTTGTAACGTTTCTGTTAGTTTCACTGTAGTTACTGACTTTTCATATCTTTACCAGCTCTGCTACAGTATATATTTATGCTCATGGTTCAGTCCAGTGCTTGGTCTGTCAGTTGATGACCCCTGGTATGTTAGCTCATGTGCTCAGAAAAAGGTAGTTAGCACTATTATTGTTTAGCTGCCCTGTGACATTGCAGGAACAGCAGTTTAAAGAAATGTGACTGGCTTTATGTCATGGCATGTGTTGGATCCCACCCTCTTAAACTGACTAGTAGCTAGAAATAGGACACTAATAAACTGTGATTAAGATTAAAATAAATAAACAGGTTAAGACCTCTAGTAGATCTAGTAATAAACCATAACCTTATTCTTGCAGAGCAGTGTTTATCATGTGATACCCACATTTTCTTTTCTAACCCATAACAGTAAACTTCCTAGATATGATCTAGCAAACATGACTAATTTTGTCCCAAAACAGCAGTGCAATAAGTGCAAACACAACAGAGTCGCTTCACCACACACTACTTTTGATCTAATTTGGTAGATCTGAAGGGAGTGAACAGACAGTGTTTGTTTGTGTGTGTGTAGGTGTGGACAGCAGTGTGGAGGTGGACAGGTTGATAAAACAAGGCCTAGCTGATGCTGAGGCCTGGGGAGACCCAGACACTCAGGCCCTGTTGCTCCTACAGGGGGTCACGCTGAACACACACTGTGGTAGAGCGCTAGAGGAGAGCGCCTCCATGCTGCAGGCTTGTGACCTATACACAATATCTTACTGATTAATGAAGCAAAGCCCTTAAATATATTCTTTATACATTGTTTTTGCACTTTAGTGAAATAATCTGTGTGTCTGAATGAGTTTAGGAGGCAGTAAGTCTGCTGTCTGGCCGAAGTACCCTTTCTCTGCAGTCTGGTCTGTCCCTTGCTAAGGCCACTCTTCTGCTGAGTGAACTGAGGGGCTCAGATGGGCAACCGCTTTACTTGCTCACTCAGAAACTCCTGCAGCAGCAGGTCAGTCTTCTCTTACTGACCCTTTCGCAAAGTTCAACAATAGCAACCTTTAAAGTGACCATTTATTTCTTTTTACAGCTAAAGGCATTGGGGGAGTGTGTTATGAAGAAGGCAGTGGGAGGATTGGAGATGCTCTCTACTCCAGCATGGAGGAACATTTACCACCCACAGCTCCCTCTACTGGCCTGGACAACTATGCGCTTGGGTAAGCTCTTATATAGTATATTCTCTTGAGACCTGAGTTTTTTTTTTTTGCACTTTGTCTTTATTTTCTTTTATTTTGTAAGTAGTGGCAAATACTATATAAAACTATATAAAAAAGAGTGTCTTTACCTGGAAGTAGTTTAAAGCTTAAAGGTTTTTTATGAGAAAAAATAACGTCCTTATGAGGATATCACATGCATTCTTCAAATTCCAATATGCAATGACACAGGGATCTCTAAGGGATATATATATATATATATATATATATATATATATATATGCCAATAGGCCAATACCAATATGTTAGTTTCAGTATTTATTAATATATACATTTAATATATACTATTTGTGCACATTTATTACCTTTATAATCCTCAATGGTAATTTCTGTATCCCAGGTCAGTGTTTGGCCCTGCAGGCAATGGTGAGCTCATCAGAAGAGAATGAACAACACTTGAACCTGTGGTTATCGGCTCAGGAGGAGCTCCATTCTGCATTCATCTTCTCACAAGGGTCGGCTAGCAGAGACCCCCAGCTGGAGGCTGATATCCTGTATTTTAAAGGTAAGCACAGTCAAAGCAGAGCTTTGGAGGGCTATAGACTGTGTGTTTAGGTAAGAAACTAACTCCACAGCAATTTGCCATCCATTTTTAATCAATTAGAGAATGATATGTTACATTATCTTGGTACATTATTATGTGATGTATTTGAAACAAGTTTGTTCTTGGTAACATAACATTATAACAGTTTAACAGCTTCTCTTTTTTTATATCACTATTGTAAAGTTTATAGAACAAAAAATGTAGCTTGTGATGTTACTGAGAAAGTTACTATAAAGCCCTCTGTCCTATCGTGTCAGAAAAAAAAGAGAACAGCTCTATATATGACTTTTACAAAGTGTTAGTACTGGAGACTCATGGAAATATAAGGTGTTCACCATACAAGGTCATTTATGATTCGATGTAAGTGCTGTGGTATAAGTCTGTCTTTAATTATGACTGTGTTCCTGTAGGAATTGTGGGTAGGATCCTGATGTCACTGGGCACACTCAGACACCAGACAGTGGTAGAAACTTTCCTGGAGAGCATCACATTGGCTCATTCTCACAGCCACAGTCTGCAGTAAGTAACGTGTGTGTGTGTGTGTGCGTCATTGAAATGTCAGGAGGAATTTGATTTTTATTCATTATTATTCAGTACTGGATCTATTATTGCTGTTCATCAACATTAATGACATCAGCTGCAGTAGTATTCAGTACATTTTATGTAGTTCTTCATTTGTGTGTGTTTCTTTCAGGTTAATCCACAGGTGCTATATGGAGATGGCTCTAATATACCTGCAGCAGTGGCAAAATACCACCAGTGACCTCACAGAACCTCCACCACCTCCGGAAACTACTGAATCTGGCGAGGTGATGATGATGATGATGATGATGATTGATGTGTCTTTGCTTTTGGTCTTTAAATTTCCAAGTGACCTTAATGTAAGAAATGTGCTATATTATTACAAGAATTTAAACTATGTATGTTTATTGTCCTTAGCACTCAAGATGCATTACTGTGGCACAGAGTCACTTACTTCTTTTCTGGGTTTGTCTGAGAGCTGCTGCAAGGGTGAGACACATATAAACATGTAACTGACTTTGCTGTAATGAGGCCTATCAGATTTAGGCCTATGATTGTTTTATGTGTTTTATAGACAATGGAGGTGCTCACAAACCATGGGCAGATGTGTGGCATCACTACAGCAGCAGAACGTCCACTTCCTCTTAGATCTCTCAAAGCTCTTGCTGATTTTGTCTCTAATGATCTGCTCAGTCCATGTGGTAAGTGTTCATGTTCAATCATATAGTATTCACTTTATGTGACATTTCCACATAAACTGTATGAGTCTGGTTCTGCTGTGCATTTATTCATTTACCGAAACAGACACTAAATTCTGAAATAAAAAAAATTATTTAATGCTCTTTGCTCAATTTGTAATTCTTTTTATCTATATTTGTGTTACTGTGATATTACTGTGTGGCTTTGCTTCAGGTGAGATGCAGGAGTCCATTTTAGTTCATCCCAGTTCTGATCCAGATATAGACAATGGGCTGAAAGTCAAGAGATGCTCTGGGATCACATGGGAGCACCTCTACCGCTACTATACACACCTGCTCAATCTGAGACACATCTCCAGACAGCCAAGTACAGTACAGCATTCCACATATCCCAACCTCATGTCTGCTGGTTTCTGACTGTCTACTGTAACACTGTAAACTTATGATCTTTTTATCCCAAATTCAGTACAAGTGTCCAGTATATATGTTATATTGTGTTGGAGCACTCTTCTATAGTGTGTGTGTGTGTTTTATCCAGTGGCAGGGCAGAGTGTAGAGGAGTTTATATCTCCAGCTGGTGACTCGAATTTAACTCTCAGACTCACTCAGTTACACACCTTCTTCAGTGATCACCTACCAACTTACAAGGAGCAGTGTGTTATACCTGATCCTCCATCTGCCCTCATTCTGGAGCCTCAGACTATACAGGTATATACACACACACACACACACACGCAATGTAGAGAGATGTTTATTGTTGTTTTTTATAGTTTCACTGAGGAAAAAGAGTGAGATTGGATATGTTGCATATGTATTTCACCAGTGATATGATGAATCCATGCCCAAAAATGCAAAACTCCTATGAACACTGTGAACAATGCAGAAGCACAGCCACATAATGTCAACAATCACACCATTTCTTGTAATTAATCATATAAAGGTTTACAGTGAGCTCCAGATTTATTGGCACGCTTGGTAACAGTTGGTAGAATGGTCTTTGTGGTAAATTAGATTAATCATACACTGACACTGTAAAATAAATCTAACCTACTTTTGTCTTCCTCAGCAGACAGTGTCAGACCTGTATCCATGGGCCACACTGAACACACACCAGCTCTGCGTTCAGTGGCATCGTCCCACGTTGGCAAGCAATGGACTACCACCCAAAACGGTACTATTATCCTTCTCTCCAGGTGTATATTGATTGCCTAACCCATATATATTATTAAATCCACATATAATAAATAAGTTTATTCATAATGAATAATGCAAACAGAGGGATTATGAAAAGCAGCATAGAAAAATTCTGACTCATGCTCTTTGTCTGTAGATAATGCTGGTGTTTGCGCTGAACAAAGCACCAATGTCTGATACACAGCTCAGCATGCTGGCTGCTGTTGACATAGAGTCTGGACACAGACTTATCTCTATAGACCGGTGAGTTTACAGTCCCCTCCAAGTCTTTTGTTGTCACTATACACTGAAGACATTTGGGGTTGAAAATAAGTGACGATAGATAAAAAGCAGATTTTAGAAAGAAAGGTCACAAGTAACCCAAACTCTAGCATTTCCAGTTGCATGCAAGAGTAAAAATAGTGCTAATATATTTAATATAAGAAATTTTATTTAACTTATTTGAACTGTAATGTAAGCCATATGTTATTTATTTATTATTAAAGAAGAATGTCAGTGTTTCACATTACCCTTGTACAATTCCTGAATTATTTTCACCTTTCTGTGTACTGTTAGTATATTGTTAGTAAGAATTTGTCTGACTTACTAATGTGTATATCTAGTGCATATTTTACTGTGTGTGTAATGGGGTGTGTGTAATGGTTCAGCCATATTGGCCGGGAGTTTTCCATTTTTTCCATAAGTTTCAGTGTTTCAGGGGTCAAAAGCAAGCGAAATCAAACTTTCTTAATGCCTGGTTATTTTTGCATCATCCATTAGCATCAGTCACTTAAAAGGTAAAACTCTAGGTTTTGGATGAAATATTATTAGAAGAAATATGTTATACTTCATGTCTTAAAATAATTTTTATATTTAAAACTGTCCATTCCAAGCCTTGGGTATATTGTATACAACTGTCTACTTTCTCATTCCCCTCACTTACAGTTTGAAAGCTCTCCATGTCCAGCTGATCTCTGTGTGTGTGGAGGCTGAGGTGGATTTGAGTGTGTCTGCCTCTTCTTCACCCAGCATGACCTCCTCTGTTAGCTGCATACAGGAGAGTGAACGTGGCAACAGAAGCCCTGTTAAAACCGGCACCAGCACACAGCAACAGGTGAATAAACTGTTTCCAGTCATGCACTTCTTGTTCTAAATAAACACAGTCACCAGACCATTGCATCTATTCAATTAGGAGCCATGGTTAATAGTAGGTTTGAAGACAAGCATCATTTAATTAAACAAACTGTATCAAGCCTTGATTTGTAATTGTCCCTCACAGAAACCATGAAATGGCACCACGTGGTCGAGATTTAGCCCAAAATTTTGATGCCTTCTAACAATTACGGATGACTGATGTTAACCTTTTGTCTAAATCGAACACACATTGCTAGATTTTATTTAACTCAAATGTGAAAACACTTATTCAAGATTCATCTGTCGACTTGCTCATGTGCAGCTTTTATTAGGAGAAAAATCAGGTTTTTCACACATTGTTGAGTAAAAATTCATACCAGCTCCAATATTAAAATGTGGAGCTTTTCTTCAGCTAAACATGGGGAAAATGCATCAGATAAAATTGACAGCACTTTTGTTTGCAGTCAGTAACAGGCTTGTGGCTGTTTCTGTTATCAGATGCTGCTAGAGAAAACCAGGCATATCTGTACTGAGATAAGAAATCTGCTGAAGCCTGATTTAAAAACTAATCCTATTACAAAGGTAGGTAGCATCAAGATCTTCAGCATACCTCCAGAGAACTTCAGACATTGCTGGAGTCAGCAGAGTGTGCCTCTGCTCTGATGAGTGTGTTTGTTTGTGTGGCAGGTACCCTTTGAGCCAAGTGTTCAGCTCTTTTGTGACCTGGAGCGCTGCTTTAACCCTGCATCAGGAGCCACTTTGGAGGACCGAGCACTAGTTGACTGGCTCTTGCCTCTTCTCACCTGACACCACAACAACTCAAAGACTCCAAAGAGGCAGCTGTCTTAAAGAAATACTCCAGTGTGAAACTACGCTCTATCTTTTGGATCAGTAGCTTATGTGTGATTATCAATGTTCTTCAAAATTCCCAACACTGAAGAAAAAAACAGGAATCCCAGTTTACTCAAAACTCTGTAAAGAATTTATACATGTTTGGGAAACAAAAAAAAAAATTGTTAGGAATCCATATAGTTAAAAAATCTGGAGTATTGCTTTATAATATATAATCATTTATATTAGATTAAATGACAAATAAACAGAAAATTATTCACAACCACTGTGAATTTATTAGACAATCAAAAGACACACATTACATAGCTATACAGATTACAGGTTAATAGGATCGCTTAAAACAGCCATCCCAACATATTCAGACCTTTTAATGTTTAGATTTAGTTGAAAGATGCATCAGGGTGGAGAATTTTGCCACCCCATTCATTTTAGAAGCGCTTCATTTCATACTGTAGTTTATGTAAACTTCGCTCCATCAGATTTAGAAAGCATGTAAGACTGCTGTTTGCTCAGCTGTGTGTCTATGTGTTGAAGGGTCAGTGATGCTGATTTAGTCAGAATTCATCCTTCAGTGGTTGAGCCAGGCAGAGCGCAGATTCAGAAGGATCTGTGCATCACTTGGGGCCAGTTTATACACCCCCAGCTCATTCAGAGCTGACTCAGGCGTGGGCTGTTGGGGTCTCAGAGAGGCCTCTCCATCTCCTGGTTCTTCCTCTTGCTTCAGCACATCACACAGCAACAGAGCCGGTCCGACCTTCAGATTCAGGATGATGCAGGCCTCTTTCACACTGGCACATAGACAGACAGCAAGGGATTTGTTATTTAAGGAGCCTTCACTGGGTTTGAATACAAACTCAAATGGGTCATTGATTACTTATATATTAAACATGATTTAATAAATTATTAAGGCACTGGGCTAATTCCTTTCCATTGAAGAGAATGTGAATCTGGCTGTATTTTTTTTCTACCACACTCACTGTTTAAAGAAATTCTCGGGTCTCTTGCAGTAGTGTCCAAACAATGGAAACAAATTTCTGGTCATGTCAAACTGGAGCTGTGCAGCACCACCTTCATTGAAGTGGTTGTACAGGATCACCTGTGAACACAGAAGTACATCATTAAGTACTTTGGCTACTTAACTGGTAAATTTGGTGAATAATGTGTTGGCCAAACATGAAACATACACAATTCCCCTGTTTTCCACTTTAGTTAAGCTATAAGATTGATCTAGCAGAGGTGTCAGTATTGCTAACAAGATAAACCTAGCAGGCAGAGATTAAAAACAGAATAGTATTTTCATTGCTTTCTCTACTTAACAATAGGCACCTCATCTATTTTTACCGGGAAAGAAAGTACAGAGCTCAAAGCCTCTGTCTATGTACTCCTGAGTTCAAAGCCAGAGTAAACTCTATCAGAAAACTGTGATAAGCAGAAAGCTGGTATTTTCTTATGTATTAACCTGTCAAATAACAAATACAGTAGATGTTAACACCTCTGATGTTGCTGGGAAATAAGGGAAGCTTATTGCTGTGACTTCAACAAACTGCATGTCTATACCACACAGATATATTCCCTGAACAAAATCAAGTTTTAATTTACTATTTTTACATTTGAGATAATCAGGTCTGTTATTAATCTATTATTTAAAAAAAACATGCTGATTTAGATGCTGAGCAGGACTGACATCCTGATAGAGGAAGAGGTCGAGCCTCTCGGCCAGGCCCTGCCAGAACATCTGGAACAGAGGCAAGCACAGCAGCTGCTGCAGCTGGAGCAGGTGATCCCTCAAGCACAGCAGCATGGGACACGCAGAGCTGGACAGTGACATGATAGTCTGGTCACACAGCGACGGCAAAGAGATCCACCTGCAATACACACACGTTACATTCTGGGACATCAACTAGGCATTTATACAGAGACTTGGCAGTTATTGTTTTGGGTGTTTTCTGGCCTCCACAGATAGATATAGCTTTCCTCTCCCGATAGTATTACAAACAAAAGTCAGTAACATTCACACAGACAACAACAAAACTGAATCAGTGCTAATGTATACATTCAGAATTAATACATCCATATATATTTATAGCCCATAATAATTAGTACACCTTTTTGGAGGAAATGAGGGAATTACACAATGCAAACATTGTTTTAATGGTCACTACATATGACATGGTATTACATCATTACAATTATTCATATTCTGCAAAATCCCCCATGCTCATACATGCATACAGCTGTATGTTCAGTACCTGTCCCTGCAATAAGGCTGAGCTTTCCCCTTCACGTCCCTCATAACTGCATCCAGCAGACGGCCCAACATGTCTCCTCTTAGTCTCTCAAGTAGTGCAAGCAGTTCTTCAAACAGGGAGCCCTCCAGTGAGGCCAACCGTCCACTCTCTGTGGCTCCGAGAGGCCCCAACACTTCATCTCCGACCGACACGGCTACCTGCTGCAACTGCAGGAAGAACTGAAAAAACAATAGCAATTGAGAGATATGTTCCTTTCCTATTTCCTATTCCATTAGAGATTTCATTCCCATTGAGTATGAAGAACACTAACCACATTGTCTCCCCAGTCACTGAGGACCGTAGATATGTAGTTGGCAGCATTCAGGATGGCACAATAACGGCCACCCAGTGGCTGTCGGGACTCTTCTTTCATCACCTGGGTGAGACGGATGCGGAAATCATCCACCAGCTCTCTTTGTAGTGCCAGGAAGCTGAGCTGAGCTCGAGGGCATGGCAGGGACCGATATCGATCTGAAATGGACAGATGTGTAGGAGTTAGAGATATTGATATACTGATTATGATATGGCAAGCTGATTTGGACTGAATGTATCTCCTAAAACAATCCACTAAACTATCACATCAAAACTTTATGATAAAAATAATGGCACAGAGACACCTGTACTAACTGATTAATAACCTCAAAGCATTTTATGTTTAAAGATGTCTTTTATTTTTGCTTGTTCTAGCGTGTCATAGTGGCAGCGCTGATATTGTTGCTGCCTCACAAGCCCAGGGTCCCCAGAGCTCTGGCTACGCTGTGTGCAGTTTTGCACGTTTTTCCTGTGTCTGCTCGGGCTTTCTCTGATCTCTCCCCCCAAAAACAATCTAAAACTATATACCCCTAGGGGTACATGAGTGGCTGACTATATGAGCTATATGTTGCCCTGTGATGGACTAGCATCACATCCAGAGTGAATTCACACTTCAAGTGCTCCTGGAAGAGACTTTGGATCCTGACCTTAGTTACTGAAGAACAAATGAACGAATGAATGCGGGTTTAATTTTTTCTGCTCAGGTGGCACAAAAAACAGTCAATATGCAGCATGAGGAAAACAGCATATACTCTTAGAAAATGGCTCTAACTAGCTCAAAGCATTCTTTAGTTTGCTTCCTATAGGGCCATGCCTTTAGAAAGGTTCTAAGCAGAATCGTTTTAGGATGGGGAGCTTTTCTCAGAATAAAACTGTAACAGGTATTTTGATGTACTCTACATTGATAAAACATCAGAAGACCAGAATAAATAATATGTTGAACACAATAATGATAATAAAAAAAAGTCTTGTACCTGTGATGACTAACAGTAAAGTCATAAAGGTCTCTGCACAGTCTGGTGCTTTCAGCTCATCCATATCAGAGATGTCTTTGTACTGAGAGCTCCAGGCCCCCTCTGCAGACAACATGGCATCCACCTTCTCCAGTGCCACTAAATATCAACACACACAGGTTTATTATTTTTAACTACAATTACTCCAGTACATATTTTAATTACGGCTGGCTTTCAGAGGACTCACTCTTTCTCTCCACACTGAGCCACTTCTGAAAGACGTTCTCCTCCAGCAATATGTGCAGGGCTCCAGGGTACTTGCTGGGGTAGGCGTGTGTGGAGCGCAGCTCCTTCTCAAACTGCAGCACCTCATCCACCAGGTGGCAGAAGAGAGCATCGTCATAGAGTAACCGTGGGGCATCGTGAGCCAGTTTCTCAAGCGCCAGGGTAAGAAGCCCTCTGCACAGCTCTACCTAATGAACACAGGAAGGACTAAACATGTATCTGACCCTCACAGAGTACCAGGCTGGTGGGTGAAACATAATGTATTCGACTTGTCTTACCTTTGCATTGACTTTGGCAGCAGCTCGGTCAAAAATGGGCTGAATCTTTTCCTCCATGAAGCTGGAATTATGGCCCATCCACATGAGGACCTGAGTCAGATACCACTCTGGCTGGATGTGGATAGATGGCTACAATTAGCATTTTATCACATTCCTCTTCTTTATCAGAGCTATAGTATAAGATTTTCTATCCAGGTCATGTGGCTAATAGCAAGTGACATATGGTGATTGCTAAAAAATATATATTTTAAGCTTTTAAATAAATAAATACATGTTTTTAAGCTTTTAAATGGCTATATCTTTAATCAAATCCCTGACATACAAATATACAGTAGGCAAACTATGTAAAAATATATGTGCTGTTACAACCATGAATTAGCTCTTTGTTCCTTTTTTGCTTCAGCATTCTTTAAAATAACCAAAATTATGATTTACTTTTCTAGAATTTCATGTCAGACTGACTAGTTAGCTTAGTACACAGATTCTGCAGTCACATAATCCATTCATATATCATATTTCATATTCATATATCTATTCAAAGCCCAAAAACTCTCTCTCATGACATAGCAAACTGTGGTCATTTGAACGTCTCCATATATTTTTTATAGTTTAACATGATAACACTTTATATGTTTTTAAAGGATTACATGTCACTCACCTTGCTTAGTGAGTTGGTCTGCCGGTTCCCAGTGAAGTGATACCTAAACCTCTTACTGAGAGGCTGCAGCATGATCTGAACAGGAAGTGAGAGTGGAGGGGTCTGAGGCAAGCCGGGGCAGGTGGGCACCTCCTTCTTCTCTGATATTAGGTCATCGCTGTGATGGGTTAAAGGTAGTAATGCTGACACCACTTTCCAATCAACTGTAACATTTCAGTTCTGGTTTGATGGTAACTTCACAATTACGTATAAATCTTTTGATTTCCACGAGACAAACTGAATCTATGCATCATTAAAGAACGACAAGTAAATAATTGTGTGTCAAATTGCCTATGTCAGTGGTTCACAAAGTGGCTATTTTATATTTTGTTACAGTGGTAAATATATATATACCTACAGCTGATAAATAAAAAAAATATGGTGTAGGTGTGTTGAGTGTGTGATTGAGAGGATACGATGTTTGCAGAGAGATGAGCTGAGAAACAAGAAGCTCCAATTGGCTGTTGAGCTCCTGAGCATTGGCCAGCGGAGTGAGAGACTGTGTCGGAGGAGACACTATTGGCCAGTGCAACTGCGTCAGCACCTCCTCAAAATCACTGAAATTAAGGGAAACAGAGAGCTAGGACATCCAGTGCAATAACAAAAACAACTGACCCACACAACAGATCTTAGTGTTCAAGTTATGGTTCTACTAAATAGTCACAGTGACTCAAGTAAAAATGTCTGCACCCTCCTGGAAAACAACAACACTGTTAGAGTCAACAGTTATGCTCTTTGTTTGACTGGTTCATGTTGGCTACAACAAAAAAAGGTCCATTCACAGAGTTTTAAAATTATATTAACAGTAACAACCAGACAAAACCACACTGTGATGAAATTAAAATGATTCCTGTTTTGTCATCAACTTACTAAAAAACATAAATGAACTGGAAAAGATCATTGTTTGACCTGGTACATATACTTATATTGCCAAAAGTTTTGGGACACCCCTCCGAATCATTGAATTCAGGTGTTGATTTTCAGGGGTTGGGCTCGGCCCCTCAGTTCCAGTGAAAGGAACTCTTAATGCTTCAGCATACCAAGACATTATGGACAATTTCATTCTCCCAACTTTGTGGGAACAGTTTGGGGATGACCCCTTCCTGTTCCAACATGACTGCACACCAGTGCACAAAGCAAGGTCCATAAAGATATGGACTAGCGAGTTTGATGTGGAGGAACTTCGCAGAGTCCTGACCTCAACCTGATAGAACATCTTTGGATTGAATTAGAGCAGAGACTGCGAGCCAGGCTTTCTCGTCCAAGGAACAGGAAGGGGTCATCCCCAAACTGTTCCCACAAAGTTCGAAGCATGAAAATGTCCATAATGTCTTGGTATGCTGAAGCATTAAGAGTTCCTTTCACTGGAACTAAGGGGCCAAGCCCAACCCCTGAAAAACGACATCTGAATTCAATGATTTGGAGGGATGTCCCAAAGCTTTTGGCAAAATATTGTATATAAAATAATCAAGTAAATCTCAACATTTGTGTTATAGTCAAAGTAATATAATTATATACGGCATTCACTTTGCTAGTAAAGTGCATTAAATAGGCTAGGAAAATGATCCTTGTCTAACAGCACATCATGCTTGTGCCCTTAAGAAAAAGTCAGCAAGTTTTAGACTTGCCTTTTTTATATGAATATATTGTGCGGCTTATCAGCAGCAATATCATATCAGTGCTGCTTCAAAAACAAGTTAAATGTTTATGATGATATTTCAAAAATGATTAATACCTTGAGAGCTTGTCTTTCAGGATCTTATGCCAGAAGTGCAATGTTTCTCTTAGGAATGCTTGGAGGTGGGTGCAGCCTGACTCTTTAAGACCCATGTCCAGAGTTGCCATGTTGCTTACTGCACCAATTGCCTCCCAGACACTGTTAGTCATCAGGAACTGCTGAATGCTGTCACTGTTTTACACACAAATAAAAATCACCAAAGATCACATAACTGTGCAATGTAACCAGCTAGGTTTGTGATGCAGCAGAAAAGTAAGTTTGAGTGCATGTATACAATGATCAGGCAAAACATTATGAACACTACAGGTGAAGTGAATAACACTGATTATCTCCTCATCATGGCACCTGTTAGTGGGTGGGATATATTAGGCACCGAGTGAACATTTTGTCCTCAAAGTTGATGTGTTAGAAGCAGGAAAAATGGGCAAGCGTAAGGATTTGAGTGAGTTTGACAAGGGCCTAATTGTGATGGCTAGGTGACTGGATCAGAGCATCTCCAAAACTGCAGCTCTTGTGGGGTGTTCCCGGTCTGCAGTGGTCAGTAAAAAGGAATAAACAGTGGTGAACCAGTGACAGGGTCATGGGCGGCCAAGGCTCATTAATGCACGTGGGGAGTGAAGGCTGGCCCTTGTGGTCTGATCCAACAGACGAGCTACTGTTGCTCATATTGCTGAAGAAGTTAATGCTGGTTCTGATAGAAAGGTGTCAGAATTCACAGTGCATAATGGGTCAGGGCGGTTTTGGCAGCAAAAGGGGGACCAAGACAATATTAGGCAGGTGGTCATAATGTTATGCCTGTACATAGGAACAGCACTGCATGTGTAGACTTACAGCTAATTAATTTTTTACCTGAGCTCTTCAATCCGGGACAAACACTGGAGGTACTTCATGTGTCTCTCCAGTGTGTCTAGCTCGCCCAGAGATTGTCCGAGGCCGTCAGCCCAGCTCTGTGCTCCCTGGAGATGCTGCTGCAGCATGTTGGACAGGACTCTCTCTCTCTGAAGTAAAGTCTCCAGTGTGGAACGGGACTCCTCTGCAGTGGCGAGTGCAGCTGATACACGCAAAGGTACTGAGCTTGACACAGTCTCCACCTGTACAGATGAGCACCAACAATATTTACCATGCATTATTTCTTTTCTTTTTTTTTTCAGATTTTTAATAAACAAATCAGTGTTGAGAGTCTGTCATCATGAGATTCTACTCCATCCTTTTAATGACTGATCTACATTTACATTTCTGGCATTAGGCAGACGCTTTTATCCAGAGCAGCATACAAAAGTGCTTTGAAGTCATTGTCAGTGAATATATTAACACTGGTTCATTACGTCACAGACTTAAGATACCATTAGTTTTTTTTATGTACATACAACATACAACAATACATGCAACAAGCGGAGAAAAATAAAAGCTAGTTTAAGTGCTTTAGAAAGAGGTAGGTCTTGATCCGCCGTTTGAAGAATGACAGTATGGCATCACCTCTCATAACACACATTCATGCCATGCGTCAAGTCTGATCTGATCTGTCATTTCAGACCACTATCCTAACACCCTACATGATGGTATAATTATTAACATTACATATCACACAGTGCTTCTGTGAACTGCAATTAATTCTCGTATCTTAAATTTACCCTTTAAACTAAATTGAATCTTATTTTTGATTAGTGTAACTCATCTTTTCTGTATCCTACAGGCTAAAGAAATAGAGGGACACCTGACAGTGACACCACATTACAGTATTAACCAGTCTAAAGCCTCGTTTGCTGCAGAAAAGTATAGGATAATGCTGACAGGGTTTGGTCATCGGTTTGCATGTCTACATGGCCCTGGGTGTGCATGGTGTGCTGCAATGGATTGGCATCCCAGCCATAGTACCCGAGTACATTATTTACATATAATGCTGCTTTTTATGAACTGCTTAGTGCACTGTATAATGGAATACAGGGTAATAAAGTTTGAATAAAAGACGCTCTTCTGGCTTTTTTATTTATTTATTTTTTTGGAAATTAACATTTCAAACACAAACACACACACCCGTTTGATTATAAGTGTGTTAGAACCTTACCTGCTCCTCTAACACTTTGTTCTCTGCTGTCAGTTTCTCAAGAAGCCCCTTGACTTTTCTCAGTGATTTCAGATCTCCACCAATTTCTCTCTCCACCACTTCACCCACATACTCCGTACAGTTTCCATCATATGAATCGGAATTATTATCTTTTATTAACCCGGGCATACGAACATCAGTGTTATTACTATCTTTTGCGGGCGCCGCCATGTTTCCCCCGCTTAACTCTCCACGTCATCAGCTGACACGGATGTCCACGCGCACCCCCTGCTGGTCACGAGGCTGTAGTGTAGTGTACTGCTGCTCGAATTCAGCGCCATTTGCATTACAGCAAAAAAAAACCCTATTTATGTAGCCTTAAACATTTACAAATAACTGATTACATTTAAGTTGGATGTCAAATTGATAGCAGTTTCATAAGTAATAATAATAATAATAATAATAATAATAATAATAATATCCCTGCTGGAAAAATCCAACACAGGTCGAGTTGGTCAATCTGGTAGACAGTTTTTGGCAGCTACTACATTATTATCAGGCTTCCTGTGACTTGATTAATTTAAACAATAAAATAATAAAACAATTTTTTATGGGGAGGTAGTAATGTTGTAGCCTCACAGCCTGGCGGGTTTCTGCTGGGTTCTGTTCTCTCCCAATACCATGCTGGTAGGCGGATTAGCTAATGTAAATTGCCCCTAAGTGTGAATGTGTTTGAGTGTGATGCTCTGTGATTGACTAGAGTTCAATTCCTGTTGTATTCTCACCTCAGACCCATTGTTGGTTCTCTAATTTCACTGCAAAGCAAATACTGAAGATGAATAAATGAATTCAGAAATTGTTTCCATTTGCCAGTACTTACCAGCAGCCAGAGGTGGTCTACCAGCTTGACCAGCTCTCCTCCTCTGTTTTGGCAACTGGCTAGACAAAAATCTGCTGGTATTTTCATCAGGGATGCTGAAATAAATTAAAACTATGAAAAGAACCACAGTGGATTTCCTTCCCCGAAAAGCACAGTGTGTGTAGGAATAATATCCTACAGTAATGTCTGTACAGTACAGAGTGCCTAATTTCATTTTTTGGATGATCTGTATGGAAGGCTTGAGCCTGTAAGAAAACAGGTAAGAAAACATACATATGAATGGGACAACATTTGCATTTCACTCTCCAAATGCTCATTACACATTGATTTTCAGTGAGTCACTTTCCTCCTACATTCACTCCTGCATATAAAATAATAACCACACAGAAGAGGTGGAAATGATCAAGTTCGCTTTTCTCTTACAATTTAAACTTTTTTTTTTTTTTTAGTTTGTTTGTTTTTTTGTATTTTCCCCCATATTGTATGTAATATACAGTATCCTGTATAATCAAGATGCCCATTCTGCTTTTTAAGAATAATTGCATTTTGGTCATAGACTTGAACTCGGAAGTAAATAAGGCTTGATTATAGATAGATAGATAGATAGATAGATAGATAGATAGATAGATAGATAGATAGATAGATAGATAAATTTGTTATATACACATAATATGTGCATTGTGCAAGGTAAAAATTGTATCTAATCATGCAGCACAGTAATAGTGTTTAAAATGTTCCTAATGAGGTTACTGAGACACTTGATAGCTTAGGGGTAGAAATTGTCCCTGAATCTCCAGTGTTGACAGCTCTGTGCCTTCTATCTTCTGAAAAAAAAATATGCAGGGTAGAAATAATCTAATCATTCAATCAGGTTTTATTTTAGATTCATTACTGACTTTGTTTTCTTCCTTTCCTACCTACCTGTTTTGTAGACATCCTAACAGGTTTCGGGTTGGCTGATGTGCATATTACAGGGCTCTGCTTGCTTTGGATGGCATGCAGAAGAACGTAAGTCCTGGAGGATGTTTGGCTTAGAGTGTTCTTGCCAAAGTAAACCTAGCCTGCAGCAACAGCTGTAGAGACATCCATAAGCTGTCACACCATGATACTCCCACTCTTTGGTCCAGAGCAAAACCAAAATGGTATATTACAGGCTCTCTTGTCTTGCACACAGATTTAGGGAGGGTTTTTTTCCTGCTGCTTTAGCAGTACCTATTGATGGCTTTTTTTTTTACAACCAGGCTGCTGTTTGGGCTGCATAATATAACATCAGCTTCTCGGTGTCTTTCACCTGTTTGCACTAGAAAAGTGTCAGATCAATTGATTATGAGTCTGTTACACAACAGCCACTGAATGATGATGGCCTTGATCTTACACTGTTTTCCTCTACCAATATGAGTTCCTGACCAATGATAAAGAAGAACTATTGGCATTGCGCTGTGTATTTAGAGCAGCAGCAGTCAGTATGTGGGCGTACAGCTGGTCCTCAAGACGAGTGCTTGTGAAAACCACATTAACAGAAATTTCCCCATCATCAGATAAATTTCTGCATTGAAGTGGCACAAAAAAATGTGCACAAGACCTTGCAGCAATACTGCTTGTCAACACTGTGCAATTTCTTTTTGTAAATAACTACCAGCTTCTCAGAAGATCTTTCCATTTGATAAAGCTTTTGAAAACTGGCTAAAAGGTCTGTCAAGCTCTAAAAACAAAATAAATAACGGTTTATTGAATCTATCAATGGGTTTATATAAGTTGACCTTCTTGAAATTATTATTATATAATTCATTTAAATGATATATAGTTTTTTTGTGATTAGCATCATCAGGCTCACGGAAACGTAAATATGACAGTATATTATTATCTAATATATTAACCATTGAACACACTTAGAGAAACACTATTATTTTTAATTTAATATTTTATGTTAACATACAATGTATACTGATGATCTAATCTAATCTAGACCAGGTGATATATCAGTCTTCAGCTGTCGAGTTTGGGGAATGAAGCTCACTCTAGCCTCAGATTCCTCTTCTTCTCAACTGGAGCACTAAAAATATGCATTATTATATACATTCAAATTTAGTTAAGAGTCTTGGAGGTCGACAGTTCACAGCATTTTAAAATCAAACTCTTAATGAAATCAACTTTAAAGACACACCATAAACTTATTTTGCTGAATATTGCAATTTAATTCGGCTACATAAGGGAAAGCACGCCTTTCCCCCAAAGTGGCACGTTACAGTCAAGCCGCAGTGTAAGGAAAGTAGCTCTTAGTACCGTGGCGTGCTTGGCAGCACTGTTCCAAACACTGGGAATGTATTTCCCCCACATTCTTTACCCAGCTGTTTGCATGTGATTGAGAATAAGCATTAATTTGTGTGCGTGTGTGAGGTTTTTTTTCACAGCGTGTTAACTTGGCATGCACAAACATAGCCCTATTAGTGAGGTATGTTTTTATTTTGTTATATATAGACAGTGTGCGTATTGCATCATGGAAGGTAACAGGTTGTGAGTATGAGCTCCTCTATGGGCTTCTGTGTCTGGAGTGTCTCTAAATGCCAGTGAAAGCATTAAAGCCTGTGAGCAAATGCCAGTGCTTAGGCACACAGTACAGACCTCTTGTAGCGTGGCCTTTTGATCCAATGCTGTTTTGAGTTTCCAGTTCAGTTAATTAAACAGCCTAGTCCAACAAGCCCTCTCATAATGAAAAGCAGACACATTCACCCACAGCCACCGTCACTAAAACCAACAATAAACCCTGCTCCCTCTGATCTTTAGCTGAAAGGTGCTTGTCGGACCTTTCTGCAGTAAAGTGTCACTTTAATTAAAGCTTTTAGCAGCTGGATGACAACGTTTTTATTGTGGTGGGTCATAAAGGTTGAGGAGGCTCTGATGCCCATCCCAGCATGACACTGAGCCATTCCAGCTAATATAAAACAAGTGAGGGTCCTTGTCCTGTTGGCCGTCTTTGTTCCTTCTTTGTAGAATTTTTGAACCTGAGATTTGTAAAGCACAGAAAGTTTGAGCTACTCTTGTGTTTACGAAACTCAGTTGAGCCTGAAATAGTGGGTGGGGAAGCTTGTGTCTGTGTGTGTGTGTGTGTGCGTGTGTTTGCGTTTGAGAGAGAGAGACAGAGAGACAGAAAGACAGAGAGAGAGGGTGGGTCTGTCCTTGCATGTGCCTGGCAGCTTGTTTTTCCCACTCTGCCTCTGCTGCAGGTGCAGCCTGCAGCTGCAGCACTGCCACATACGCCAGCAGCATGAATCATTTCCCCCCCTTTCAAGGCAGCATAATAAAAGCATATGGATCACATGAAAGCAAAGGGTGGGGGCCATGTTTTATCTGGATATTTACCATGGCCCTTATAAGCTGGGTCCTTAGGAAAAAAAGCAACGGTATGTGATGTGCTGTCCGGGAGGAGAGGGCAGCTAAAATCATACTCTTACTGCTGAGTTCACAACACTTAGGTAAATGTTTTTCTAGTCCTGACTCATCTCTGGCCGTCATTGCTGTCATACTGTCCATGTGCACTGAAGCTCACTGAGGCTCATAGGCCACACAAGTAATAAAAGAAAATATAAAAAGCAAGCAAAAATAGACACCTAGACACAGGCCACACAAGTAGAGCAAAAGAATGAGTCAGTGCTTTTGCATAGATGTGGCTATGCTTGAAAAGCTAGAAGTGATGTTTGTCTCCTGGCTTACTGTTCGCAAAGCAAATGTTGACTGGTGCTGCAAAAAACATAATCCAAATGTGAGACCAGTGAGACCAGTGCACTGCATTTCCAACCGCATATTTCCATTTTCACACACACATACACCCACACACCTGAAAAACGGACTATTTATGTGTAAAAGGATATCCTGTATCACTCAAAGACATTTCAAGAAGATAAGCCTGTGAAAGCACTTTTTGCCTGTCTGACTGATCCATATCATGAGTGTGCACCAAGTCACACAACATACTTACACTTAGACATAAAGAGAAATATAAAGAGAAACCTGTGGTTTCACCTACTGAGGTGGTGCTTCTGTGCTCAGTTACCCAAGCTTGCCCAACCGAGCTACAGTTCACAGCATGTTGAGCAATAAGGAAATAGTGTGATGTTCTGCTATACTAGATATTTAAAATCTATACCAGGTAACCAATACTCAGAGCTTAATATCCAGTTATGGGTCTAGATGCCAATATGTATGGTTATATAATGCCAATAACCATGCACTCAATCAGCATAGATATACAGGGAAACAATACAGCAGTTTCATCAAAAGACTTAAACACAAAACTACAGAAAGACTGTACAGGAATATCAACACAAACAAACCGTGATTAAGAATAAAAAATAAGTTATTATCTTCAAACTTGGAATGAATTAACTTTAAAGTACTACAGAGACTAGCAACTGAGAAAGACTATCCAGATTAACATTTATGTTGGTATTCACATTATGGGTCATTAGCACCGACTAGGATCAATGCAACATTCGACTAATTAACTTTTAATTAATTTGCACATTCAAGTCAGAATTCCTACTCTGGAATTTGTCATGGTCTCCTTAACCCTGAGTTCAGCAAGTGATGTGTCAGCAAATCAGCATTGCTGCATACAGCATGAGCAGTAAAGAAAATAGCATCTGTTTTTTTTTGATAATTAGTGGCAAGAAATCTTAAATTGAAAATGAAGATTAGTACGTGTGAATACTAATTAGGGCATGGAATGATGAAATTATGCAATGCTAGGGAATTGCCTGACTATGAAGCATTTTCAAGTGTGTAACCTGTAGGTATTATATTGAGGTATATATAATCTGGCTAACTGGAAACAGACGCTGACGACTTGTGGGCATTATGCTTAAGAAAACATTAGGCTTTATCAGGGATATCAGTCACTCATTACTCCTATTTCTCTGTCAGGGTGCAGGCCATATCCCTTAGCGGCCATGTTTGCTTTCTCTTGTTACAAGTTCCACATGTGCTTCATCCATCTGTGTTGCTGTAGGAGTGAGGAGAGATTGGTTTTCCACAATGTCTAAAGCTTACAATGATTGCTAGCACTAATTTTCGTTAGAATTAGCCTCATTTTCATTTCAGCACCAGACCTTGGTACCAGTAACAATGACGTCTGGTGAACATCTGAATTAAATATATTGGTATATACGTGATTGCTAGGGCCCCTGTTGGTTCTTTGTGACAGAAATTCTTGAAAAATGTTTATGACTGCCTGCAAAGTTTATACCTCAAACAGAATAAGCCATTTACCACATGACTACTAGCACCTTGCTTTTCTATTTTCTATTCAGTAAAATAAAACTAAAGCAAATGGATCAGTATTTATACTGGGATTGGTCCAATACCATGCTCATTTACTTATACTTGTATTTACACAAAATGCTCCAATACCAACATGTGATATGACATGATATGCACTAAAAAAAAAGATGGCATGAAATAACAGCGAACTAGATGTATTTCACGATTAATTATGGCAATTAAAGCAAACTGTGGTCTGAGAATATATGAGGAGGAGGTACAGCGAAAAGTAGCTTTAATAGAGAGCATGAGTGTTGCCAAACTGAGCGTGCAGAGCAGAATCAGCAAGTGTGGTTATGAGGAATGGGTGCAGTATGCTGTGATTTGTGTGCAAACAAAGATAATCACAAGCGTGGAGTACTGAAGTGAGTGTGCAGAGAAACTGTCTAATGTGATAGTCAGAACGTCAGTTCTGAGAACACAGAGCACTTCCTTTCCCCTTGCTTTCCAGGAGCTACATTTTGCATATCAAAATGCAATTCATATCACTATCTCATTCAGGTCGGTTGCCTTTGTGCTGTCTATAAAAGATACTGTTGAAACAGCATATCATCCTAAAAATAAAAGTTGGCGCAAGGAGTTCATTGCTAGCAGCACGTAGCAGCGACCTACGCAAACAGATTTTAATCATTCCATCACACCCTATGGGATGAATTAATGCTAAGAAGTTCATTCAGTATCACTAAAAGTAGTCATTATTGGCCTGAAAAAAAGTACATCCCTAATAATGTTGACGACATCCATTGGGAAGGATGGCTAATTTAACTGTGAACGGTTTCTGTCTCCAGACATAAGTGTTAGCTTCATCTCTCACTGTTAGTCCTGCTGCTAATAGCCAACAGCACATACCAAAGTAGATCTGTTTATTTTGAGTGAGCTGTTGTGTCTGCTTTTCACCCATTCATAGTCCGGCATGTGATAACACCGCAATTACTCAAATACAAGTGTTTACTGAGACGGCTGTAGCTGAGATAACTCTGGTAGCAAGACCTAATACCTCTCATTCCTCCAAACATTGCTCACTTCCTCTAAAGGTAAATAGAGCATGCCTACTGAGTGAATGTTCCTTGTAAGTAATGTTATTTCTGGTAAGTCTAAAAATGAATGGCAAGTTGCTCCTTTTCTTGTAATTAACATAATACTTTGACTAGCTTGGAGAAAACTTGGACTGAGCAGAGAAATGGACATGAGCCAAAAGGAGAATTTTGTAGAGAACAGTTATCAGCTCCATCTCAGTGGACACTAATTTATGCCTAATGGCTAATTCAGCATGTGTTAGCCTCATGAAACTCTTCTTCCTTTTGTCATTAAAGTGTTCCCTCTGACTGCCCACAGTCACACACTGGGTTTGTTATAGAAAAACAAGTTATGCAATTTAATGATGAGGTCATGTGTTTACTAAATACTGAACATTACAGATACCTGGAAATAATTTGTGGATAATAAAAATACAACAGCAATGCTGAAAGATCTCTGTCAAATCCATTTAAATCACAATACCCAACCGATTTGCTTGATTGAAAACAACTTTTCTTGATTTGTGTGAAATCCCT
The DNA here is from genome assembly GCF_019097595.1 of Hemibagrus wyckioides. Classification (NCBI taxonomy): domain Eukaryota; kingdom Metazoa; phylum Chordata; class Actinopteri; order Siluriformes; family Bagridae; genus Hemibagrus; species Hemibagrus wyckioides. The sequence goes on along the minus strand of NC_080728.1, from coordinate 12,575,963 downwards.
TGTTTTGTCAGTCAGTCATCAGGCAAGGTCAATGGTTTCAAGAGGTTTACACACAAGTCCCTCCTATGCTGCAACCACTGCTAGTTCTGCTCCATTTAAAGCAACACAGAGTTAAAAACCAAAAAGCATGATCTTCTCTGGTGGAATAGATGACAGGGTCATGCTCCCATAGATTTAACCAGCTCCATTCTGTAGAGAAGAGATTGTTGTAAAGCATGAATTACGATGGTAATGAAACAATGATTCTCCACAGTGCTGCATCTGGTGAAATATTATGTTTAAAGTACCTTGGGTGATGTCATGCACAAAATTCCCTCTAGATTAAAAATCCATCAACCCCTATATAGAAAAGATGGGGTGAAAGAAAATAGCATGTGTTCAATATGTTTTTCCTTATGAGCACTGACAGGTTTGAGGAAAGGAGAGGGGGAATGGGATAAAATGTGGGCAGATCAAACCGCAGGCGCGTGGCAAAAACTTTCAAGTGCAGGTTAGGAAGGATAGTAGGGTTTGAACCCCAGCCACTGCTCAAATTAACCCCTTAGGGTGTACGGAAAATCTAACTATCCTCAGGTATTCACTCCAGAAGACAGGGAGCATGTCACAAAACATTAGACTTATTTCATTTGTTTATAAATTGTTCCACTAATTGCAACACAAGTACAGCAATATTCTTAGTAGTACCAGTCCAGTATGCATTGTAGTAGGCAGTATGTGCATATCTGGGATACATGGTATGAGGAGATGTAAAATCATTATGCGCTTTTTATATGGAGTAAGGAATTTGGTCATGGTCATGAAACATACCAGGGGTCAAGGTATATGTAGACAGGTTTATCCATATCCATTAGTTAAAATAGACAGGTGCAGGTCTAAAGAATGAAAAATGTTCAACACGAGACACTATGGCTTGGTAACATATGAAGCATTCAACAAGACCGCAATTATACAAAGATTAAGAAGGGTATAAATACAAATAATAATTAAGGACAAAACACAGGACAGGTGAACACAATAAGGCAGATAAGGCACAATAAGACAAGCCATTGACAAGACATGGGTGCAACCAGGGCCAAAACAGAAACCAGGACACCTGGGAAGGTAAACAAAATCAACATGACCTGAGAGCAGTAGCCGTTGCATTGGAAGCTGCACCGTGCTTTGAGAAAGGGAACTCGTGACACAGTTATGTGATAACTGTTAGTTATATTCACTTGTAGATATTTTCCTCAGAATTATTTTAGACTGTGTGGTTTTAATTTGACAAAATAATTTCAATGTTACCTCACTGTGTTGCTGGATTGCGGGATTTAATATAATACAAAACAAACTCTGGCACATATCGGGAAATTTGAGCCGCAAACTGTGTAAAAGGTTTGTCCGGTCCAAGGCCATTTTCTTTATTTTCTAAGATGAGACATTAGGTAACTGATTCAAAGGCCATGGTGCTTTACAATCATGCACTGTTTTGTGCAAACTCTTCAAAGAAAGAAGACATTATTGATGTCTGTGTCTGTATTGATTTCCTTCTGCTGCTTAATAATGTGCCATTCCAAACAAGCAAAAGACACTGACATGTTTCATCCAGCATGCAATACCTCTGTATCATCTTGAAACATTTCTGTGCTTTATTAGTGTCAGATTTAATTCTCTCTGAGTATACATTTGTACAGTCTATGTTTGTATCTGTCCTATTTTGGGCTGCTCCAGGATCTTAGTGATATTACTTTTCTTGTGTCACTGTTGAAGTGTCTAATGATCTTGGATTTGTCAGTATTTGTCAGTCATTGTCTCCTAGCAATGTCTCAGCCTGGGGTGTTAGGCATGTATGGGCAGAGTGGAGGTTGAGAGTAAAATGAAACTTGTAGATAACAAGACTTGTATCTACTGAATGTTTTTCTTGGAGCAGTGTAGTCGTCTGTTACATGGCAATGAGAGTGGTCAGGTTGAGAGTGACAGGAGTTGAACTGAAAGTGATTAACAAATGTAAGCCTGTCTCCCCGTTTAATTTCCTTAAGAAGAAAGAACCATGTGTGAACAAATATGTCTGTTACATTTACTAACTTACTAAGTTTGATTAGACAATGGACCCTTCTTAGGAAAGCTGATATTCTACAATAACTTGGTTAAGTATTCACCCCTTTTAACTATTCTCAGGTTTGCCTCAAGGTTGAAAAATTATGGATTTACAACTATTAAAAAATATTGAAAGTATTCAAAATATACTGATTTCCCCCCAATTCAATGTTTTCTATATTTGAAGTTGTAGCTCAGTGGTTATGATGTTAGTCCACAGATGGCAGAACCACCAAGCTGCACTGCTAGGCCCTTAACCCTGAAATGCTCAGTTGCATAAATAAGTTGAATATAAAAGTAGAATTATCGCTATATTTGGGGCTATTTTCATTCTGATTTTTAACATGTAACCCCAATGAAATCCATTTACTTTCTAGTTTTTAACACCATAAAATGGGATTATCCAAAAGTACCCTATAAAATGTTCTCTGGGCTTATCACATAAAGTCAAATGTTCCCAGTTAAAAACAAGCTAGGCTTACAGAACCGGCCTAGGATTAGGGAACATTATTTTGTGGCTATTTATTCAAATATTAAAAATTCCTTTACAGTCAGCATTAATTGCTGTAGTCATTCCATATGATGTATTATGCAGGAGTCTTTGGTTCACCTAATGAACTCGAGCATTAAAGCTAAAGCTATGTAATTTGAAAGATCTGCTGAAAGATTTATAACTCCCCTTGTGTAAGTGCATGGAGAGGACATACCATAATTTTTCAGATGAAACTATACAGAAAAAGATTTTTATGGAAGTTCTCAGAGAGTGTATGCAGAGTGAATTATTATTATTATTATTATTATTATTATTATTATTATTATTATTATTATTACTATGCAATTTTAAAAGGCTAATCAGGACTGCAGTTCCTACTTCCAGTACACATTTATTCCAGTTATAAATCATTTTTTTAGTGTAATAACATTCCTCTGTTATTTCTACCAATGCAAATCTTTATTACCCCTTTCTGCAAGTGCCTTGAAAAAAAATGACCCACATAAAAATGAAAAAAGGGTGCATGTGTTTAGCAAATTTTTAAAATGAACTATTTTTGCTCTAGAGCTTTATATTGTGTGCTGTTCAGGAGAAGACAAAGTGCAGATGTGTAGTACGAGTCCAGATCTATGCAGCTAATTCAAAAAGAGCCACAGGCCTGAAAACATCACACTGAACACACACGGCAGTGAGTGAAACCTAATCATTCTCTGAACCCTGGGTGCCTGAGTCTGATTTAGTTGTGGAAGAGCTGGCAGAGGGCTTAGGCTCCTGAGCTGAACTCAGGCTTTTCAGCACGCGAGCTCATGGGGGAGAGGCTGCCAGTGTCCTCAGCTGAACCTCTCCGGCTGACTGATTTGCGCCAAGGCTGAGGCAGACCCTCTCTCCAGCTCCAGCAGGTGCAGAGTGTTTCTGACAAGAGCCAGAGCGTCAGGTTCCCTCCACTATTCTAAAGGTTACTGAATAATGACTAACTAGATGGCATCAGCTTGCATTGTCTTTGGTTGATAGTGTTTAGTAGTAGTCATTAATAGTTCTGGAAAAGAAAAATAGGGAACTTGTTTGTGCCATATCATTTACTCCAGTTTCCTCGGCTGGAAAAGTTCCACAGAGCAAAATTTCCGTAAGAGTACCGGAGTTCCACAATAACATCTGGCTACTGGAAACTCGAATTAGAACACAATGAAAATAGATTGAAGTATAGTTGTATATGGGTGGTTCACAAATAGAGAATATCTTTTCCTTGGTGAATTTCCATAATTGTACATCAAAATTTTGCAGTATTTATTTTTCATGTGAGTATGAAAAGATAAAAAAAAAATTCCATGATATAAGAGTTCATCTAATTCGTCAGCAGTGTCTCGAGCACAAAGTGATAAAGTGCAGCTATCCACAGTGTTGAGAGTAGATGCACCTGTGCCATGTGTTTTTTAGGAGCATTCCTGCCGGGTGAGGCAGTGGACTATTGGAACATTTTGTGGTTCTGGGAAGCTGGGTCAGAATCAGTGAACTGAGGGGCTGGCCATGCATTTTTTTTTAAAAGTCCCTGCTTTCATTGAGAAAAACGTCCAACTCAGGCCACTTGTACAAACACATGTATACAGTTAGAACAACTTTCATGCAACTGTACTGGGTGCAGATTCATCTCAGGAGATTTTTTTTCCTCAGCATTATTTATCTGTGTGGGATGAGTTGTCTGCTTGTTTAGTCTACAGTCTGAAGAAACTGATTTAAACAGGGTGGTGTGATCACCTATCTACAGCAACTGTGTTCCTGATGTAACTAAGCTGAAAAATACTAGAAGATGTATGTGTTTGTGACTTTCAGCATGAGCTACAGATTGAACTGTGTTTAAAACATAAGTGTAAGGGTGCGTGGGGGCAGAACATGCCTCAGCAGGTTTTATTACCATTACATCCAGCTGTGAGTTCAGCGTCTAATTGGGACTAACAGGTACATTATTTATATGCCTTCACTTAAACTCAGTACACAACAGCATCCGGAAACAGACTTATAATATAATTAAATATTATTTATGTTTAAACTTGCCAACATTTAAATTGCCTAAAATAAAAGATAACAAAAGAAAGTATATATCCATCCTGACTGCTTTAAAAAAAGTGCTTTGCAAACGCTCTTGTTTGGCTTAAAAGGACCCACCAACACGTTTCCTTTTTTATTAGATGCCACAAGGGTGCGCTTTTGTTGCATGCATGTTGGCATATCAATAATATTTGTTATAATTCCTGATTTGCCCTAATATAATAAAGAACCATTCTCTAATTACATATCCTTATTTTTTTTTTCGTGATTAGTGAAATCTGTTTCCTGTTTGACAGCATGTTATAAAGGGATTTTGTACGGTGAATTTTGTGATATATTTTGGAGACTTTAGCGAAATGTAAATGTATGTAATTGTTTGTATTTGACTGTACTGAATGTTGTTTGTTTACAGAATGTGGATTTGTACATGACCCTAAAAAACATAACACAAGAAATTAAAAATGGGTTTAAATAAATTTGTTTAACAAGGTGTGTGTGTGTGTGTGTGTTTCCAACCTTTTAACATTTTAAATAAATAAAAATGTATTAGTTCATATTTAAATGCAGCTGACATTAAATGATTAAATATGAAATTATTTTACATTTAATCACTTTAAATAGTAAAGATGTAGTTATGTCACATAAAACACTGAAAAGGTAAATCATTACTTTTAAAGCAATTTAATTGTAATACACTTGACAGTTTCTGTTTTAATGTTAATATTATATATTAATATTATATTAATATTATTAATTTATTGTTTTATTGATGCTCAATTATGTTTTGTATTTGTATTTCTTGACACACACACACACACAAAGAAGTGACTCCAATAAGGATATTTAATATCACATATTCATGCATAATTTCTTTTGAAATGTGAAGAAGTATACCATAATGCATTACATTTAGATTATTATAAATTAAAATGTAAAAGCATTCATATGCAGATGTGTGTGTCTGTATATGTGTGTGTGTGTGTGTGTGTGTGTGTGTGCACTATTGTTGTTGTTGTTGTTCAAGGATTTTTTTTTGGCTATTTTTTTTCTCCGGCTCAAGGCCTGCTAGGCTTAGGCTTCTCCAGTCCTTGCTTTTTGCAGAATTTGGGTCACACTGAGCACTGTAACTATCAGCAGCATGAGGAGACGTCCTGCTACACATCTGTGAGCAGTAGCCCATCTTCTGCTTCTGCCAAATCCTACCTCTGTGACCTGCAGGCTGCTGTCAAAATACACAACCTTGGCAAGCACCAACGTTTGAATCCCATTTTGCTTAAGGCTCATGCTATAATTTTTTTTTTTTGTCTGGCTGTTCTCTCTTCGGTTTTAAAAATATTTCAGTAAAACTTTGCTGAATTGATGAATCCACTGGAAACTCATTTGTTTCTAGACCCACGAAAGCCAAGCTGACTTTATTGTCACCCAGTGAATTTTTAATACAACCAGTGCATCCAGACTTACATTCCTCACCCTTTTACACTTTTACTGCACCCATTAGATCCACTGTATTTACTTACATAATGTTCATTAACATTAAAAGGTTACACGTTAAACTGTAAAAAATAACATACACAAAAAACATAGAATACAAAGATATACTAAGCTCAGATCAAAATAAAAAAGAAGGCTCTATTGATTAAAGAACAATTACAACCAAGCATCAGTATCAGGCATTGAAAATGTGTTTTCATAAAGGCATTAAAAAAGTGAAAAAGTGATACCCTGAAATTTTGCCAAATACAAATTATTTGAATGTTTGTTACTTGATAGCCTCCAGAAGCCGTTTCTCTGCTGCCTGTTTAATTCCTCGTTAGATAGCAGATGATCTGTGACACATCAACAGAGAGCATGTCAGCTCTCATTAAAGTCAGCTAATAAACACAGGCCTTTAGCACACAGGTGTAAAACAGCAGGGCTTTATTCTTTCACTCTCTCAAGCACTGTGAATAAAACACACATCTTTAGCCTAAAAGAAGATTCAGCCTACATAACATTACAATTTGAACTTAAAAAAAAGGATTAATTTTACTAATATACTTGGTGTGGTGGTGAGATATGTGTTGGTGAGCTGGGCCACACCTCCAGAATAAATATATATAAGGCTGGGTCCTGAAATCAACAAGCTTACACATTGTGTAACATCACAGACCATCACACAAGGCATATAAAAAAATACATATTTAATGTAATGGTTAGTGAAATTTGCATTCATTCTTTTACATCTTCTTGTTTCAGACCACCAGGGGTTTTTCTCAGAACCTGCTTTCTTCATTTTGCCTGAGTGCAAAAGTCAATGTTTTAGACGAAAAGAAAAGTGGAAAAAGAATGTCTTAACATCAGCATATTGACATCCTTGAAATAAAAGCTGTTGTGCCAGTAAACTCTGGATTTATGCAACTCTCTATGTTTAAAGAGTTGCCTTTTCATTGGACAGGTGCAGTTAGATAGTGGTCTTCCAGCAGTCATGTGCCATGGGGATTGGTGAATTTACAAGGAGGTAGTTCAGCTAATGTGAAACCTACAGAAAAGTGGAAGTTGATCTGCTTGTGAACAGTGTCCTGTTTGGTTCACTGCACACGGTAGAGAAAATGCTTCAGGACAGGATGTTTGGGTGCACGATTATCCAAATGTAAAGTCCTACAGATCTACAGATTTTCTGCTGCTCCTTCTGCTAGGGCTGACACTACAGTGCGTTTAACAATCTGTGTGACAAGTATGTTGTTCATCCCATTTGGGCTGAACAAAACATGGTTCTGCTTGTTAATAATGTTGTTTATGGGAGCTTCAGTGCCTGCTACTAATCTCACCAGACCTGTTGTCCCACATGAACAGGTCACAGTTCTTGGTTTACTCTATAAGTGTAGATAGCAGGATCATCTGTGCAGTGGAGATGGATTAGAGGGTCATTGCAAGGCACAGAACCGCTCTGAACTTTATTCAAGACAGAGCTCCCACCATAGGACGTACACATGGTACACACAGTCAACAATTGTGACCCATTGGAAGGACCCTAATAATGTAGCTTTTGCTTATCTTTTTAGCTGGCCAGGACTACAGCCAGATGACAAATTCATGTGTTATAGAACAACTACACAGTGTTTGTACTGAAGACTGGAGATCAAATGGCCAAACCTAGTATTCCTACTAAAGATATTGCTACTGTGGTCTGTTAATAAACCCATCAACCTATCTGTTCTTGAAGAGTAAAATCAGTCCAGGCCAACCCTGTGGCCAATGGTGGATCTCAAGTACTATGTCGAAATGTTGGCCATCTGGTGGGTCACTGAGCAGTTGTTTGTGTGCTTTGGGGAGCACAGTAAAGGGGATCTGCTGTCTAAGGATGGCTTAGCTTCTATTTAACTATGGCTACCTCTTGAAGAAGAGGACTGTCATTTGCATGCAATTGTAACACAGAAACATGGAGTTTAACAACTACCTTCACCAGATTTTACATGCCAAATATAGTTTCAATGCAGCCCATGTGCTCTATAGTGAGTTTCTCACCTTCATTACAGATAAATATCAGAATGCTGGTTGTTTCTTATCATTAGTGGTGAATACTGGTGGTGATACTATCAAATAGAATTTTGAGCAACTTTATGATCAGTTGATAACTATATCAAAATTATGAGTGATTTACATGCTCAATGAGGAGCTGTATCACCACTTCATGTGTTTCTCCTTCTAAATAAATTATTAACCCTTTCTGTGACTGTTATTGGTCAAAGTGTGCTATCAAGACATTACAACCCTTATGATGACTTTCATATATACACCAATAGTTCTGAAGGAAACTGCCCAAACAGTCTAGAATGAAAGAAAGTAGGATGGAAGAAAGTAGGATGGAAGGTTACATATGTAACCATGGTTTTTTTTTCTGATGTTAGGACTACAAGGCCAGAGGATAACTGTGACATAGTGGGGGCCTTTTGTAGGCTCCCTATGTGAAGTCACAGTCATGAACAGTAGGTAACAAATTTGCTTTTCACGCTCAGCAAAGAAACTAGCAAAGGGGCATACTCTCCTAGTTCCTAACTAAACCACCCTGGCAGTCATCTACTCAGATAGTCCAAGAATCATGGTTTCAGCTGTTCTATACTCAAATTTATCCACAAATGCAAATGTACTTCAACAAGACAACAATCAATATTTAAGGCAAGCTCAGGAGGTATTTTGACAAGATCAAAGTTGTGTTATGACACTCTTGGTGTTCAGACTTGGGTTCTCTCTTATCAGCCATGCATCCACATAGTTTTGTGCATAAATCGTGACTTAAATCCTGAATAATTCTTGTGCATGAGAATGCACACCGATCAGCCATAACATTATAACCACCTGCCTAATATGGTGTTAGTCCCCCATTTGCTGCCAAAACAGCCCTGACCCATCGAGGCATGGACTCCATTAGATCCCTGAAGCTGTGCTGTGGTATCTGGCACCAAGATGTTAGCAGCAGATCCTTTAAGTCTTGTTTGTCCAGCACATCCCACAGATGCCCGATTGGATTGAGATCTGGTGAATTTGGAGGCCAAGTCAACACCTGAAACTCGTTGTTGTGCTTACAAAGCCATTACTGAACCATTTTTGCTTTGTGGCACGGCACATTATCCTGCTGAAAGAGGCCACAGGCATCAGGGAATACCGTTTTTATGAAAGGGTGTACATGGTCTGCAACAATGCTTAGGTAGATGGTATGTGTCAAAGTAAAATTCACATGGATGGCAGGACCCAAGGTTTCCCAGCAGAGCATTGCCCTAAGCATGACACTGCCTCTGCTGGCTTGCCGGCCATCCATGTGATGTAAAACAAATGCTGATTTATTAGGCCAGGCCACCTTCTTCCATTGCTCTGTGGTCCAGTTCTGATGCTCATGTACGCATTGTTGGCACTTTCAGCGGTGCACAGGGGTCAGCATGAGCACCCTGACTGGTCTGTGGCTATGCAGCCCCATACACAACAAACTGCAATGCACTGTGTATTCTGACACCTTTCTATCAGAACCAGCATTAACATCTTCAGCAATTTGAGCAACAGTAGCCCATCTGTTGGATCGGATCACACAGGCCAGCCATTGCTCCCCACGTACATCAATGAGCCTTGGCCACCCATGACCCTATCGCCGGTTCACCACTGTTTCTTCCTTGGACCACTTTTGATAGATACTGATCACTGCAGACCGGGAACACCCCACAAGAGCTGCAGTTTTGGAGATGTTCTGATCCAGTCGTCTAGCCAGAACAATTTGGCCCTTCGTCAAACTCGCTCAAATCCTTACGCTTGTCCATTTTTCCTGCTTCTAACACATCAACTTTGAGGACAAAATGTTCACTTGCTGCCTAATATATCCCACCCACTAACAGGTGCTATGATGAGGTGATAATCAGTATTATTCACTTCACCTGTCAGTGGTCATAATGTTATGGCTGATCAGTGTATATATAGTTACTATTAGAACTATACAGTTATAGTTATATAGTGGTGGAAAAGTGGTTATGAGAATCTTACTTTATACTTCTTGTCAATTATGCCAGCATGACAGTAATCACCGCACTCAAAGGAATGTGCAGGCAGCTGACACAGATGAAATAGAAGGTAAACCATATAAAAACCACATGCAAAGACTGAATGGGCTGCTGCTTTGTTTGAAGATTTGGTGCACATAATTCTGGGCAAGAAAATCTTTGCTAAGAGTTTTGAGTCACATCAGTTGTTTGTTGCATGCCATTTTAGTTTATCTAATTTGGAGAGCACAAAATATTAAGCATCTTTGTGTTTGTTTTTCTTTTTTTTTACACATTTAACTCAGATATTGAGAGAGATCTGCCATTTTCCAACCAACTATGAGCTGAATAATGAATTGTCTTACATGTATTCCTATTACGCAAACCACAGAGTGTTATATTTCCATTTATGGCAGCAGAAAAGACAACAATAATGAGGGATTTTCATGCCATTGCAGTTTTTGCAAAAGTAATTGGGGCAACAGATTGTAAACATGTAGCCATAAAATCACCCTTTAGTCTACCATATGGCAATTCGCAGGTGTTATTTTATGTAAATGAGTATGAGCATGCACAAGCAAAGTGATTTATAATGTGTGGCCCATTGTGAACAGCTATGCATACACACTTATGATTAAGGATATTTAATATTTACTGGTTGCTTGCTTTGATAAATGAATCACCAGGATTGAAAAAGGCAGTGTTTTACATCTGGCAGAGTTGCATCAGATCAAGAAGAGGTTGCAGTTAGTTGTAAAGGAAAGAGTGGGCGTAGAGAATTTTTCACTATTAAGATCTTAAACTGCACTATTTAAATATTTTTGTCACTTTGTGATAATGACAAAACATCTGTGAATCCACATTCGCTGCCTTTTTGGTATAAATGAACTCTTTCGTGCATGCATTGTATAAAACATATCACGATTTTAAAAGCATCAGTTATTTAATTGTATAAATATGTCAATTCTAATGGATTTTGACTTTGACTTTCATTAAGTCAACAACTTTCATTGAACTCATGTCATGTTCTTCCATTCCTGATCAATTGTTTTCATCAATTTGTACTACAGTATTGCTTGTGAGTTCCTTGGACCATCGGTTGTCCTTCCTTGGACCAATTTGGTAAGTACTAACCACTGCATATTGGGAACACCCATTTTTCTATCCATCACAATTACATCTAATCTTGTCAAAGTCGCTCAGAACCTCATGCTTGCCCATTTTTCCTGTTTCCACACGAATGAGAACTGCCTAACCAAGAGCCCAAAAAACCCAAAAGCAATGAGCAACAAGATAATACTATATATAACACATTCACATGGTTTGGAGGTGTATTTGTATATTTTGATAAACAGCCTTTATATATTTTGATAAATTCATAGTCCCTGAGTGGAATTTTTACCTAAATTTTTTTTTTTAACTATTTCCAGAAACTTAGGCCTTTAAAACACATAGCCTTCAAACCATGAGCCTGGTTGGGACTAATACTTTTTGCCCATTGAGTCAGAGGAGTAGACATATTAAGGGCTTGTCCTCCACTATTTCCTCCACCACTGAGCCATCTCAAAGGCCTCTTTAAAACATCCCTTGGCATGTATGACATTTACAATAATGAGAAGATATAATACTGAGACACCCTTATTCCCAGCCCTTTTGTAGTCTGTTAAACAAGACAAGAAATGGCTTCAGATGTGCCAAAGTAAGCGTGAAATGAATTAAAGATTGTTACTGGTTTAACAAACATAGCAGTCAAGATTGGAAAAGTGTGCTGATTTATATAGACCTTCACATTTCAATAACCCCAAACTAAAATTGGACTCAGCAGGCACTGTTGTGCAAAAAACATCTTACCCTAGGACAGAAATATGTTTGTTTTATACATTATGGGATAATTACTTTGCTATGCATCAATGCAGCGTGAGTTTATATTTGAAATGGATGGCAAAGGAGGTTTAGTATGAGTCGAGTTTCATATGCCTGACTTTAAAATGAGCTGCTTCCTGCAAGCTAATGTTCTGGAAAGAAACCCAGAGAGCTCTCCATTCATTTTCTATTAACATTACACACAACATTTCACTTCACTAATGCAGACACCAGAATGAATGTTTTTTAAATAATGGCTGAATTCTGTTTCCTCACCAGTGGAGCCCCTGAGGTCATTTGGTATGTACGTGGAACACTGGCTGACTTTAAACAGGAAAGCATGACGGCCACAATTCACACTACTTTGGTTTTCAAAAGCATCGTGCTGACATGCAGTCAAAATAACACCACACCTGACTCTCTGTATGTGCAACTCCCTGGGCCAAAAGGCACACTGTATGCCTTATTATTATATTTATTACACAGTGACAGTCATTTTTTCAAGCCATAGTCATTTTTGTTCACAGTTTTGGTGTTTCGTTTTACATGCATCTCGCACTGTGATTAGACATAACAGGAAGTGAACTCTCAGATCTGGGTCAAATTGCAGTTCCTGTTTCGCCTCCTTCAGCCTTGGGACACGTGTTAGACTGTTTACTACACAGGGACCCAATAAATAGTGGATTACAAACCATGTGTCTTAAAGAAATACAAGAGCATTTTAAAAGAAAAATCTCCTTTAAGCACATATGCAATTTTTTGTGCTGTGTAATATTAAACCTAATATAATGGTCAGAAATGAACAATTGCTAATTCTTTGGTTTTAGGTATATGAAAGCAAAATTACCTCATCTTTATAATTTGTCTATTTAAAAAAAATCAGAATTCCCTGAAGCATGTCTGTTTCGGCCATTGATACAGCAATTAAGATCTCCACAATGATGAACCTTAATAGTTTTGTGTACTAAGTGCTCATCTGGTTATGTGGTTAAACTACACAACACTAACATTTCACCTAACATTTCACACGAAGAGGTGCGAGTGTTTATATTTGTCAGTGAACACATGAGAATAACACATATAAGAGGCATGTATACCTAAATAAGCACAAAACCCGTATGCAGTAGATACTGCAGACTTGTTGCAGATGGTGTACATGCATCGAACATTGAGCTACTCGTCCTCTAAAAGAGGAGGGGTGTTTCCTGACTTATTGTGCGTGCTTGGGGAAGTGTGGTTGGTGCAGAATGGTGACCTAGATGTAGTTTACAGCGTGAAGTTTTATCTCTGCCTTTCTGCAGCTGAAACATGCAGGTGTTGGAAATCAGAGGGGCTCAGCTTGGCCATGCTCCAAGTATATACTCTGACTTCATTATCATCTTTCCTTCCTGTAGTAAAGGCTCAATCAGTGGCAGGATTTTTTCTCATAGTTTGGGGGAGGGGAATTGCAAAATGTGTAGACGTATAATGTCTGTTTAACGAAGGTATTTTAGCTTACAAGGTAGTGTTCTTTTATTGATTCTTGTAAGGTAAGTACATTTCTAGCCTGGTGATATTTAGCTCATGACACTTTTATCTTAAAATCTGCATCAGTCTCAACAAGTGGAAAATGAACAGGCAAAAACCTCTTCATGGGAGTTTGGCTGTCCAGATACAGTTAATCTCTTGTAGGTGATTTAATACTTTGATCACTTGTTCACCACAGACCTGAAAGATGGGGAGAAAAATTTAGCCTGAAACCAACTCACTTCAAAATGACAGCAGTGGTATGGCAGCAGCACCCCCCCCCCCTCTTTTTTTTTTCTTTTTCTTTTTCTTTTTTACAAACACTATACGGTCTGAATTGAAGCTTCTCTGATAAATATTGTCTTTGGAAAAGGTCCAATTTTTTTTCTTTCTTTGTCTCCATTCTTTTCCCTCCTGATGAATCTGTGCCAAGCTAAAAAATAAAACTCTTCCAGGCCTTGAGCATTCTCAAGTGGTCTGAGTTATGGAAAGTAAGAAAAAGAAGGGGAAAAAAAAAAAAAAAAAAACGCCCCCATGATACTCTGCCAAGATGGATACTATAATTAATTTTCTGCAAAACCAGCATTTAAAAAAAAATGAACACTTTGTTTGACAAGGATTTAAATGTTCAGATCCAGCTTGTAAACAGAAACAGAGACCACTGCTTAGATTTTGGTGTCATGGAAAGTCAGCGGACTTGTCAACATTGTGACTAAACACTTTTGTTCAGTAGATGTGTGCATTATTTACAGTGATAGAGTCAGGAATGATTGTCTTGTTTTTTGCTGGTTGTTTGCTGTTAGTGCTGTTCTCTTTAAAATAAGCTAGAATATGGTCTTTTTCTGAATGTAAATTACTCTGCCTGATTGTGGCTTTGTAAGCTGGATTTGAGGTATGCAGGTATTTGTTGTGATGGGTGGGGTCCATGCACTGGGATTTTCGCCTGCAGACCTGGAGATCAAGTTCACTAAGATTTTATAATTACAGCTCAATAAGGAATGCTGGAACTGGGAAGACTTGAAACAAAGCAATGCTGAAACCCCTCGAAACTTCAGCTTCACTATCCTCTGTTAAGAACAGTGATGACTTGATGTCAAGTGGGGCACTGTCAGTACTGAAATGGCTTTTGCGTGTGTATTTGTGTGTGCTTGTGTCTCAGGGTTAGTGGCCTGTGATATGTGCAAGTTTGAGTGAGCTTGTGTTTGTGTCTATGTGAGGAGCATGACCTCTCAGTGGAACCACATAGCCTCATGGTGTCACCGTCTTTCCCATGGCCTCTAATTGCACACAACCAGCATCATTAGCAAAATATGCAGCACTTTTCTATTACAGTTATGCATATTGTCATGAGTTTTGCTTATTGATACATTTTTTTCTTCCTTAGTTGGGGCTTTATCCAGGGTGACTTACATAGCTCACATTTTTGTATACTTCTTGTTTGCACAGCTGCCGTTGGACTGGAGGCAGTCTGCTTTCTGTGCGTCAGTGTCGATATGGCTGTTCATGGCATCTGGAAGCTGTGTGGAGGTTCAGCTTGAAGTGAAGCCTCAAACACCATGTGGGTATTCAGAATGGCAACTGATGGAGGAGTGTGACTGCTAGTTGCTCCTTTTGCTTTTGATCTCCAAGTAATGAATGTTTCCTGCATTTAATATAGATGCAGCTTTTGTGACTTCTTGTTTGGCTTGTTGTTCTCATCAGGACTAAATATATCCAAGCTTTACTAAACCTGGGATCTAGAGATCTCAGTGATCTGTTTTCTGTTCACTGGAATCTTCAGAACACAAAACTTTTTAACATAGAAAAAACACAGATTTAAGCACCTTTGTGCATAAATTAAAACATAGCCATAATCAGGCCCGGTCCATTTTTAAGGCCATATAGACAACTGTCTTGGACCCTGTGATGGCCAGTGGAGTCAATATATTGTGCTTTAAACCACACATATTCTAGAATGCATAAATGATAATAAGATATACTTAGAGAGAGAGAGAGGTGGTAGAGAGGAAAGATGAGTACAGACACATGTGGCCTTGGGCTCTGTGGTAACACATTGTTCACTGGACACTAGGAGCACTTGTAGGCTTGCACAGAACAATAGGGAGTCATGTTACAAGCTATGCGTGACGCTCATAAAAACTTTAGTAAGGGACAAGCTCAGGCCCTTTTAACCATCATTTTGAGATTTATTTTTAGGAGCTAAAAATGTCTTTATTATATTTTTAGATAGTATATATATTTATATATTCTATATATTATATATTATGTATGAGTTTATTTTTAATATTTTGAATATATATATATATATATATATATATATATATATATATATATATATATATATATATATATATATATATATATATATTTTGAATTATTTAACTTTTATTTACAATATGTAATTAACCTCATTAAACATTTTGTAGTAATTGTCTAATTTCATTAAGGTTTATTTTATTAGGGTGCATTTCAGAAACTGCTGATCTCTTGGGATTTTCCCACACAGAGTCTCCAGAGTTTACAGAGGATGGTATGAAAAACAAAAAACATCCAATGAGTAGCCGTTCTGCAGAATGGCCAGACTGTTTAAAAGTAATGTTATGAGCAGAAAAACATCTTAGGACATCAAACCTTGCTGATGTGTGAACGACCACATTGGGGTCCACTTCTGTCTAAGGAATATAAGGCTACAGTGAGCACAGACTCACAGAAAATGGACAGTTTATAAAATGGAAAATGGAAACATTATAAAAAGTCAAGACAATGGTAGTCAAATACATTAAAACATTAGCCAAATCCTTCATGAAGGTGAAAATACTATAATAATTATTGAAAAATATAAGTTTTCAATTAAATTTTGGCAACAATTTGCAAAAAATTTTTTTTAAAGTAAACTTAACTTCATGTAGTTTAACCTGAAATCTATATATGATATATAACATAATAATACAATATAATTAAATAAAATAGGCTATGGGTTTTAGTCATGTATTTACATGAATTAATTTAATACAGAATATATATTACAAATAATTTTCTTTTTGTGTAAAAATCACGGACCTATTTTTGAGAAATTTTGGAGTTACATTTGATGTGCTCAAAATAAACAATTAATAAAAATGGACTGTGAATCATTGGTAAGACTTTAGTAAAGTATATTCAGTGTACATAGATTTACATGATCATTATAAGACAGAGAATGAAGTAATGGCTTTATCCATCAATTCTTATTTCCAGGTTCCACTTTCCAATGTTGAATCTCAGTGTGCTGCTATTTGTGTCATATAATTGTGATGTAGTGACATGACTTGCCAAGACTGTTATAAAAACTTGCAACTTGCAATTTGCCACTGGCAATGTCATGACACTGTAATGACATAGTTATGTCCATTTTCTTTAACCATAAATATCAGTCTAGTTCTGATGTTTGTCAGCATCATCATTATGTGACTCGGACATGTCAGATGTCTCTGCAGTTTATGAAGGTTTATGTCAGGAATGGCTTATGTAGGCTTCATGTAGCTTTATGAAGAGTCTAATAATAAGTAATAAAAAATATGTAATTTGAGAGTGTCTTTTTTTTTTTTACATTTAATTTAAATAAGTATTCTATATTTTGCTCTCTCTTATTGTGTGTGTGTGTGTGTGTGTGTGTATTCTCAAGTAGCTCCATCATGATTCTGAAAATAGTTCATCACAAATGCACAAAGGAGTTTTTTTTTTTACTACTGAATTTACTATATTCTTCCCCTTTTCACTCCTTTAATGAAAGCCAGAGAGGTGTGTTTATGTAGCATGTGGTCTTGCCTTGCTCTTGGGTCTTGTTTGTAGCTTGTCCACACCCACCTCCTGACCCAGCAGAATTGCCCTAATCCTGATGATAGAAACATCGAATGTGTTCATTATAAGAGGCGTCAGAGGTGTATAACCGCACCCATGGCTGACCCCAGGCTGCTGTCCTGCCCTGCACAGTCTGTCCTCTGAGTGCCTGAAAAGCTTTTTTGCACAGCTGGGATATTTAGCCAGTGCGTGGCAGGGTTGCGCTAGGTGGAGGATAGGGAGGGCTGCAGCACTCTGACCTGCTGAAACCAGTAAGATAAGGGAGGGTCCTTCTTTTCCTCCACAGACGGGTGGAGCTTTTCATTGTTCCGTGAGGAGAAAGTGCAGGCCCTGTCTCTCCCCTATCCTTCATCAGCAGAGCAGTTTTCTCCAAAATATTCTGTCATTCAAAATGATAGTGAGAAGCTACTTAAATTACACCAGACTTGGAAGCAATCCATGAAGACACTGCAGAGTCTCTGAATACTATCAGCTTGGTTCAAATATGCAACATTCATATCTCTCTGCTGGACTCATTTATTCAGACATGCTACAGTCTGGAGAGCAGAGGGTTAAGGAATCTGAATTGGAAAAACACACATGGCTTCCATCAAGACATTAAAGAAAGGTTGTGAGATTAAATCTAGTACTTGTGATATTCCTCACAGAAAAAAAATGCATTGCCTCTTCCTGTTCTTCACATAGACCAAATATAAAGTTCGGCAATGATATTTGCTACTTTGCTAATGCATGTTCAACAGCACTGCCCCTTAACATCAAAACATTTCGGACACAAAAGAAAACAAACAGACGAAAGAACAACAGCCAGTCTGGGTGCACATTTTGTCCAGAGCTATTTTAATCTTTTTAAACATTCGAAAAAGAACATTCCTGTGCAGCACACTAAAGGGACACTCGGAGTTAGGAACAGTCAACTCGCTTTTCACTACTCTACACTTCACCCACTTGGCATCTTGGCACTGACTTCTTGTCTGTGTTCTCAAACTTTTTTTTTTTTCCAGTCAGGGATCCTTTCCAGCATTAAAAAAAAGAAAGAAAAAATCACAGTGAGTATTACTTATATGAGGGGCAAATATGTACCATCATGTATTTTAAGCTTTTAATTTCTCCCCTTTTCACCCACAGATCCCAAACCAGGAAGATTGTAAAAACGTATTAAAATGTACCTTTGTTGTGTATTATATTAACAGCACTTTTCTAATTTTTATTAAAATGGACCCAAGGTGACCTTATTTATGCTTAACTATTAAACCTGAGTTTAATCAGTTACAGTCACATGGTCAGACAATTAGATTTTTAACAATAATAACTATAGCAACCACTTTGATAGTGATGTAACAGTCGTATACACTCAAAACGACCTTTGGTTATGACCCTAGGGTATTTTGTAATAGTCTCTTGACCTAAATTTTCACATTGCATATAATAAATCTGTGAAATAATTACGAATATTAATGCTTGACTAAAGTGAATAAAAGCATGAGGCCTTATTTCTGCTGTGAGTCTTTTTTGTTGTTGTTGCACACAAGAACTAAATGTCACATAAATCAAACACACACCACACATCATGCTTGCACACATTCACTACTTGAGACTTGTCTGGACTTGTTTGTTGGTGGGGCAAAGGTGCTTGTGTGCCCATGCTGGCAATAGGGGGCAGTATAAGCAGTAGTTTGTGCACTGCGGTTTAGCTGAGGATGGAGGGTGGAGCTGTGGGAGTTGGCGGGAGAAAACTGCTTCAGAGTGTCTTTCCCTCCCTGCCCTGTTTACTCCTCTTCACCACTCCACCATTCGAAAAAACACCTTCAGAGAGTAAGAGTTTTAGAAACACATGTATGGACAAAAAAACCCATCAAATTTGATAATTAATGTGTTTGTGCATGTTTTTTTTTGTTGGGAGAGGGGAGAGCATGTTTATAGGAGATGTCCCCACAATATGTCCCCACAATATTTGACATTTTTGACCTCATGGGGAGAAAACTACAGCATTTGCAAAAACTACAGCATTTATTCTTTAGGGTTAGACTTAGCTGTAGAGTTAGTGTTTTTAGCTGCATTGATAATTATGTCAGTTAAAGGTTCTCACAAGGATGTGTGTGTGTGCGTGTGTGTGTGTGTGTGTGTGTGTGTGTGTGTGTGTGTGTGCGTGTGTGTGTGTGTGTGTGTGATTATATGGAGTGTCATGACACAGACTCTCAGGATTGGATGCAAATGCAAGAGATGTTGAATAACATAAAAAGGTGACAGAGAGTGAGAAAACTGAACAGTCGCAAATGTAGGTGCTGGCAAAAAGGAGTGGAGATGGTCACAAAAACCAAAAGTACAGAACAGCAAAAACCATCAGAACAGTAGGAATACACAAAAGTATTTGAACAAAAGGACAAAACAGAAGAACAAGTGCTAGGCCAAAACAGCAGGCAAAAACACAAGTCATACAGTCCAGGGTCAATCAGAGGCAAACAGGGTCAGAAAACTGTAAAACATGCAAAGATTTAAAAACTGGAAAATCAAACAAATGGCTTAGTAATGTTGCAGATCTAAGATAAATGGAGTGTGTACAACTAGTGGTCAAGGAGGTGATGTGGGGAACATGCTGAACATACACTGATCACGCATAACATTATGACCACTAACAGGTGAATAACACTGATTATCTCCTCATCATGGCACCTGTTAGTGGGTGGGATATATTAGGCAGCAAGTCAAGATTTTGTCCTCAAACTTGATGTGTTAGAAGCAGGAAAAATGGGCAAGAGTAAGGATTTGAGCGAATTTGACAAGGGCCAAATTGTGATGGCTAGACAACTGGATCAGAGCATCTCTGAAACTGCAGCTCTTGTGGGGTGTTCCTGGTCTACAGTGGTCAGTATCTATCAAAAGAGGTCCCAAGAAGAAACAGTGGTGAACTGTGGGCAGCCAAGGCTCACTGATGTGAGGAGTGAAGGCTGGCCTGTATGGTCCGATCCAGCAGACGAGCTACTGTTGCTCAAACTGCTGAAGAAGTTAATGCTGGTTCTGATAGAAAGGTGTCTAAACACAGTCTGTTGCAGTTTGTTGCATATGAGGCTGTATAGCTGCAGACCAGTCAGGGTGCCCATGTTGATCCTTTTGCACCACAGAAAGCACCAACAATAGGCATGTGAACATCAAAACTGGACCACGGGGCAATGGAAGAAGGTGGACTGGTCTGATGAATCACATTTTCTTTTCAATCACGTGGATGGCCAGGTGTGTGTGCATCACTTACATGGGAAACAAATGGCACCAGGTTGCACTATGGGAAGAAGGCGAGCCGGCGGAGACAGTGTCATGCTTTGGGCAATGCTCTGCTGGGAAACCTTGGGTCCTGCCATCCATGTGAATTTTACTTTGACACATACCACCTACCTAAGCATTGTTGCAGACCATGTACACCCTTTCATGGAAATGGTATTCTCTGTTGACAGTGGCCTCTTTCAGCAGGATAATGTGCCGTGCCAAAAAAAATAGATGAAAAAAGCAAAAATGGTTCAGGAATGGTTTGCTGAGCTCAACAATGGTTTGAGGTGTTGATATGGCCTCCAAATTCCTCTGATCTCAATCCAATTGAGCATCTGTGGGATGTGCTGGACAAACAAGTTTGATCCATGAATGCCCCACCTCGCAACTTACAGGGATCAGGGATCTACTGGAGTCCATGCTTGGATGGGTCAGGGCTGTTTTGGCAGCAAAAGCGGGACCAACACAATATTTGGCAGGTGGTCATAATGTTATGCCTGATCAGTGAAAATTTTCCTAGTGTATATCTTAGCATATTGTTCACCAGGCACTGGAGCAAGAGAGGCCATTCAGCATACATTTGTACTAATTTCAGCCATTGGTGGAACTGAATGTGTTCTTCTGCTAATGCCCTTTGAGAATCCTCACCAAGTTGTATGCACTAGCTTGGTGAAGTAGCATGCTGTGTGTAGTTCTTCTAGGGCTGCTGGGAAGAGTGGCAGGGGGTAGGGGTACATCAATGTACATTATTTGAGTATTTGAGTCTCCATTAGTTGAGTTGCCAGGGGGGAGCTGCTAGCCTTAGACTTGCTGAACACCTCTTGCAGGTTATGCAAGAGCTTGGGCCATTGGATGCACTGGTGGATCAGACTAGCATAGTATTGGGATAGTTTGTTTTTCCAGCCACAGGAGGCCTAGAATTATGGGGTGTTTCTCAGAGTGGGTGACCATCAATTGAATATGCTCCTGGTGAAATATGCTGACCTTGAACATAGCCATGTCGATGAGCTTATCGAGGGTGAGTTGTTCATCTCTGCACATGAGCTTGGTAAGCACATCTGGTTGGAGTCCATGATGAAATGCTGCCTTGAGGACTGTATTGTTCCACCTGCTCCCTGCAGTGATGCTGCAGAACTCAAGCACATACTCCACCACTTGCCACATACCCTGAGCAAGTGTCAGAAGCCAATCACTTGCTTCCTTGTTGTGCAGCAAGTGGTTGAAGATGCAATAGAAGACCTAGATGAATTGCCGGTGGGTGAACAGTACTGCCACACCTTGTTCCCAGATGAACTGAATCCAATCCAGAACCTTGCCAGTCAGGAGATCTATTAACTGGGACAACTTCTGGGACTCTGACAACTCTTTGAGACTGGCAAAGTAGAAAGAACATAGTAAAAGGAAGTGTCTACATTGTGAAGGATCACCTAAATACTTGTCTGGCATCAGCATGTGTAACGGTCTGGCAGCATAGAGCAGAGCCACTGCAGTGACAGATTGAGAGAGGTATTCCACCTTTGATTCCATGATATGGAGTTATTGCTCACCATGTGTCATGACACAGACTCTCAGTGTTGCACATGCAAATGTTTAATAACTTAAACTGGTGACAGCCAGTGAAAAAACTGAACAAAATTGCTGGCAAAAAGGAATAGAGACACAAAAAACACAAAAAACAAATGTGCAAAACAGCAAAAAGCATCACAAAAATAGGAATACGCAAAATGATTGGAACAAAAGAACAAAACAGGAATATAAACTGTTCAGCAATAGTCCAAAAAAGCAGGAAAAACAGATATCAAACAGTCCAATGTCAATCAGGGGTCAAATAGAGCAATCAGCTGCAAATTGGGTCAGAAAAACAGTCAAAGATCCAAAGCTGGAAAATCACAGGAATAAACAAAAGGCTTAGTAAAGTCAAGGATATCAAAAAAGGAGCTTATATCTCATGGTGAATTACTGAACACATTGTGCCTAAAAAGGGTAGTAAGAAACATACAAAATAAGGAACAGGTGAAGTAAAAAAAAGTCCAGTGACTGAGAGCGCAGGAGTGCTAGGAGTCCATGGCAGACATATTTGATGGCCACGATGCAATGAGAGCCATAACACTATGCACTTTGACAGAGACATATAAAGTGATGTACTTTGTTAGGCTCTGTTAGAAATAAATAATGGAACTTAATCTCTTGTATTTTAGTTTGTGACTGTACTCACATGCTCAATCATTTTGTGAGAATCATGTTCTTTCTTTGCTCTTCCAATTACTGCAGGACACTCCCACATAGCAAATGAGTGATGGCCTAGTGCCAGCCCACATTTACCACTTTTACCTTTTACCGCTTTGGAATGTGAATTACAACTCACCATTGGGGAGACCGCATCTCAGGCATGATATGGACCAGAACGTACAGCTGGGTCAGTCATACTCAGCCTAAAATTAAAATGCCACACAAGCTTTACATATGGTTATGTCTGGGCCACTTTTGTCCCACAATACCTTTGCCATAGCCATAACTGAGTCTGTTTTGTCTAAACCATATTTGGCTTAAAGTTGTCTGTTATTTGAGCTCTAACAAGTTGTCAATTGCAGTTTACAGAGTTACAGTTTTGGGTTGATTTGTAGTTCATTTAATGTGATAATTTATGTAGTATGTAGTATTTCTGTTTCTGTAGTGTGTCATGTATAAAGACCATAGTCCTTGAATAAGACCTTGATGCATTATTTACATCAACAAGCCTCTTGCATTGTGGGCAGTAAATGGAGTTCACCTAGTGAATAGAGAAGGCATATTTCACCTATTACTCATGCCTCCTTGGGGTACAGTTAAACAGCAATTTGCCGATACTGTTAAAATTTCTTAAAGAACAGTATGTATTTCATT